>NC_057810.1:294034844-294200222 GCF_018294505.1 Triticum aestivum | reverse complement strand
GAGGGAGGAAGAAAGAGGAGAGAAGGCAGAGAGAGGGCGATGGCGGGGGCACGACCGTTGAGTCAATTTTGAAGCTTTGTCGTCCGCCACCTCTTTGCCGTCTGCAAAGAAAGATTTGTCGTCTGCTAGTGGACGACAAAGAGGGGCCCCGTTAGGGGTTGGCAGCCAGTGGGCCAAACCTCCTCTTTGCCGTCCGCGAGCTGACGACAAATCTTTCTTTGCCGTCCGCTAGGAGACGACATAGAGATTGTTGATATGTCTCCAACGTATCTATAATTTTTTATTGTTCCATTCTATTATAATACCCGTTTTGGATGTTTATGGGCTTTACTTCACACTTGTATATCATTTTTGGGATTAACCTACTAACCGGAGGCCCAGACCGGATTGCTGTTTTTTTTGCCTATTTCAGTCTATCGAAGAAAAGGAATATCAAACGGAGTCCAAACGGAATGAAACCTTTGGGAGCGATCCATTTGGAACAAACGCAATCCAGGAGACTTGGAGTGGACGTCAAGAAGCAGCCGAGGCGGCCACGAGGGTGCCTGGCGCGCCCTAGGGGGGTGGGTGCGCCCCCACCCTCGTGGGCCCCTCGTGGCTCCCCTGAGCGACTTCTTTCGCCTATATATACTTGCATACCCTGAAAACACCGAGGAGCACCATGAAAACCTATTTCCACCACCAGAACCTTCTGTACCCGTGAGATCCCATCTTCGAGCCTTTTCCGGCGCTCCGCTGGAGGGGGAATCGATCATGGAGGGCTTTTACATCATTGCCAAGGCCTCTCCGATGAGTTGTGAGTAGTTTACCACAGACCTTTGGGTCCATAGTTATTAGCTAGATGGCTTATTCTCTTTCTCTGAATCTCAATACAATGTTCTCCTCGATCTTCTTGGAGATCTATTTGATGAACTCTTTTTGCGGTGTGTTTGTCGAGATCTGATGAATTATGGGTTTATGATCAAGTTTATCTATGAGAAATATTTGAATCTCCTCTGAATTCTTTTATGTATGATTGGTTATCTTTGCAAGTCTCTTCGAATTATCGGTTTGGTTTGGCCTACTAGATTGATCTTCTTGCAATGGGAGAAGTGCTTAGCTTTGGGTTCAACCTTGCGGCGTCCTTTCCCAGTGACAGCAGTGGCAGGCACGTATTGTATTGTTGCCATCGAGGATAAAAAGATGGGGTTTATATCATATTTCTTGAGTTTATCCCTCTACATCATGTCATCTTGCCAAATGCGTTACTTTGTTCTTATGAACTTAATACTCTAGATGCATGCTGGATATCGGTTGTAGGATCGAAAGTGTGTCTAGAGGGGGGGGGGGGTGATTAGACTACTTGACCAAATAAAAATCTAGTCTTTTCCCAATTTTAGTTCTTGGCAGATTTTAGCAACTTAGCACAAGTCAAGCAATCAACCTACACATGGAATTCTAAGAGTATAGCAGCGGAATGTAAAACAATTGCATATGAAGGTAAAGGGGAGGAGTTTGAGAAGGCAAACGCAATTGGAGACACCGATGTTTTTGTCGTGGTTCTGATAGGTGGTGCTATCGTACATCCACGTTGATGGAGACATCAACCCACGAAGGGTAACGGCTGCGCGAGTCGACGGAGCGCTCCACGCATGAAGGGTCCACGAAGAAGCAACCTTGTCTATGCCACCATGGCCGTCGCCCACGAAGGACTTGCCTCACTAGGGGTAGATCTTCACGAAGTAGGCGATCTCCTTGCCCTTACAAACTCCTTGTTTCAACTCCACAATCTTGTCGGAGGCTCCCAAGTGACACCTAGCCAATCTAGGAGACACCACTCTCCAAGAAGTAACACATGATTTGTTGATGATGAACTCCTTGCTCTTGTGCTTCAAATGATAGTCTCCCCAACACTCAACTCTCTCTCACAGGATTTGGATTTGGTGGAAAGAAGATTTGAGTGGAAAGCAACTTGGGGAAGGCAAGATATCAAGATTCATATGGTAGGAATGGAATATCTTGACCGCAACACAAGTGTAGGTGGTTCTCTCTCAGAAAATGTATGTTGGAAGTGTAGGCATGTTCTGATGGCTCTCTCACGAGTTAAGAGTGGGTGGAGGGGTATATATAGCCTCCACACAAAATCTAACCATTACACACAACTTACCAATCTCGGTGGGACCGAATCGTGAAACTCGGTCGGACCGATTTAGCAAATAATGTGACCGTTAGGATTTCGGTGGGACCGACATGTCAACTCGGTGGGACCGATATGGTTAGGGTTAGGGCATAACATAATCTCGGTGAGACTGATTACACAAACTCGGTGGGACCGATTTTTGTAATAAGCTAACCAGAGAGTTGGTCAGGCAAGCTCGGTGGGACCGATTCGCTCATCTCGGTGAGACCGAAACGTTACGCAAGGGAAACAGAGAGTTTGCACTGCAATCTTGGTGGGACCCATCGCTCATCTCGATTGGACCGAAACGTTACGAAGGGAAACAGAGCGATTACAATCCCATCTCAGTGAGACCGAGATCCCTATAGGTGAGACCGAAAAGACTAGGGTTTGTGGCAGTGGCTATGACATCTGAACTCGGTGGCGCCGGATAGAAAGAATCGGTGGGGCCGAGTTTGACTTTTGTTTGGGTCATATGTGGATGTGAGAAAGTAGTTGAGGGATTTGGAGCATATCACTAAGCATTTTGAGCAAGTAAGCCATTAAGTAACACCTCATCCCCTCTTGATAGTATTGGCTTTTCCTATAGACTCAATGTGATCTTGGATCACTAAAATAGAAAATGTAGAGTCTTGAGCTTTGAGCTTGAGCCAATCCTTTTGTCCTTAGCATTTTGAGGGATCCACTTTTCTCATCCATGCCATGCCAATCATTGAGCTTTCCTGAAATATTTATCTTGAAATAGCATTAGCTCAATGAGATATATGTTGTTAGGAATTACCAAAACCACCCAGGGGTAGTTGCACTTTCAATCTCCCCCTTTTTGGTAATCGATGACAACATATAGATCAAAGCTTCGACAAATGATAATAAGATTGAAAAACATTGTCGCTTTGAGAAGTATGTGATAAGTAAGAGCTCCCCCTAAATTTGTGCATTATTTAAAATTTGCTTTGGACTGCAAATGCACAATGAGTTAGGATCATGGGTTACTCTTCCATGTCACATACATCTTGGTGGAGCGCTCAAAATGATAATAATTAAACACATGCACTCATCACCAAGCAAAGTGAATGATCATATGAGAATATAAGAGATAATATCATCCAACAGGCATTAATGTAGCATAGCATATGATCAAACACATGATCATCCAAGAATCTCACAAAGGACATAATGTATCAAGCAAACACACAAATAACAAAGTTCAACCACCAAAAAGACAAGAGAGAACAAAAGCAACACTCTCTCTCGAAGCCTATGATCTATACATTTTTCTCCCCCTTTGGCAACAAGTTACCAAAAAGTTCACAAAAATGCATAGTGCTAAACGACTCTCAGGCTTGGTCTTCATGTGATGGTGTAGAGATGGCTCTAAGGATGAAGGCTTCTGTTGATGTAGCTGGAGCTGGAGGTACTGAAGTTATAGCTGGTGTAGATGATGTAGCTCTGGTGTCTGGAACAGGCACTGCAGCAGATCTCTGTCCTCTGGGCACTCTAGCAGAAGCATCTGTGGTATACTTTCCCTTCTTCTCCTCCACATCCTCTTGAAGTTGCTCAACTGCAGTTTGGATGTCAGTAACTTTGACATCAAGAGCATAAAACTTCTTCTCTATGATTCTCTCCAAAATCTCCTGGTTTTGAGTCAGGGTGGCCAAGCCCTTCTCAATCCTCAAGGTGGAGTTACTCAAGTAGCCAAGCTGATCTTGCTTGCTCTTCAGAAAAATTTGAGATGCCTCTTCAGCAGTTGGCATCTTAGCAGCTTTCTCAGCCCTTGCTTTCTCTTTCTTCTCTTGTGCTTGCGCAGATGATGGTTCATTTTCATCCATCACAATGGTGTTTTCCTCAAAATCAGGGTAGATGGGCAGGTGCTCCTTGTCCAAAAGGTATGTGCATGTGCCAATCTTGGAGTTTATGAGCTCCTGAATGTGTGGGGCATATCCACAAGAGCTCTTCTGATTAGCAGCAGTTCTTTTGATTGTTTCCACAATCAGACTCATGACTTTGAATTTCTGAGGCACATCAAATCTATGCAGCAAGTTGATTGCATGGCCTCTTATCATCTTGTGATCACCTGACTTGTGCAGCAAAGTGTGCCTTAAGATCCAGTTGATAGTAGGCAATCCTGACAACAGGTAATGTACAGATCCAAACTTATGTGTCTCTAGTGCAGCATCTGGGATCTCTCTATACATGTGAGCCATAGAGTTGTGGTCTTTCTTATTCTTGGCATAGACATCCAAGTCATCCTCATTCTCTTTTGGAGCATTTATCAACTCAGACCATTCCTCAACTGTGGATTGGTACCTAGTACCCTCAGACATCTAGACTATCTTCCCATCTGGGTAGAAGTGAGCTGTGGAGTAAAACTGCATGTTGAGCTCATCATTCCACTTGGTGAGCTTCTGGCCAACAAAGTCATCTACTCCACAAGCATTGAAGCTGTCATACACTCCTGGATAGTGCTCTTCATTCTTCCTGATGTACTCCTAGTCAACCCATCTCATGTCACATACTATGGGCTTCTTGTCAAACAAAACTGTCTCATAGAAACCTTGTTGTTCCTTAGTGTGGAACCTATAGTCCACTGCAGTTCTTCTTCTGATAGCATAGGATCAGTCTGTCTCCACAGTCTCAGTCCTGCATCCTTTCTGAGCTTCATATCCTCTGCAACTAGATGAGCATCAATATGATCAGGGATCTTGGGCTTCAACTTTCTCAAGACAAGTGAATCTTCATCTTCTTCATCATTAGCAGCCTCAGGCACTGGGGCCTTGTTCTTCTCTTCAGCTGGAATACTCCTAGTGTTCCTCTTAGGTGCAGACTTGGGCTTAGGAGCAGCAGCCTTGGGAGCATCTTTGGGCTTAGATGGAGTAGCCCCTGATCTTATAGCATCTCCCATCAGCTTCTGAGCTTTAGGTGCTGGTGCAGCAACCTCTTCCTCTTCTTCTTCCTCATCAGAAGAGTGCTTCTCAAATTCTGCCATTGGGTCAACTTTCTTGCACCATCTTCCTCTCTTTCTTTCCTTCTTCTTTCCTTCTGCAGCTGCCTTTTTGGGTTCAGACCCCAAAGTTACTTGAGTGGATGCTCTGGCCTTTGACATAGGAACTCTCTTGGCAGGAACCTTTGTCTTCATTCCTGGCTTTGTGGTAGCAGTTGTGCCATATTCCTTCTTCAGCACCTTCTTCTTAGAAGTGGCCTCATCCTCAACAGCCACATAGTCCTCATCTTCAGAATCTGAGGTTCTCTTCTTCCTGGTCCTGGTGGCTGCCTTTGGCAAATTGCTGGGTGTGCTCCTGCTGCCATCATCTGAGGTACTGGAGGGACTAGTGCCCTCACTCATATGAACTTGCTCCTCAGACTTGTTCTGGCTGTCACTCTGATCTGACATGATGCAAACTCTGACAGCAGACCCTATGAATAGATGTAGATGCGGTAGAGTAGATGAACATCACAAAGCAGAAAGGTTTTTGCAAAAAAATGAGTCAAAAACATAGTTTTAGTTTTCCACAGCAAGCATTTCGGAGCTACCGATTTGTAAACTCGGTGATACCGAAGCAGCTTTTGGAACCTAAACTAGTGAACTCGGTCAGACCGAGTCACAGTTTGTTGGCACTGAGACTGCTAGGGTTTCACAGAGAATCGATCTCGATCACACCGATTTGAAATTCTCGGTCGGACCGAGAATCACATATGCAATGGCCTGAGCTAAATCAGTGAGACCGATTTCGGCGGAAACCTAACCCTAAATTTTCAATCCAAAATTAATCTACGGAGTAATTTCGCTGGATAGAGTGATTTCAAACGTGGCAAGACTCATGGCAATGCAATGTGCTAGGAATCGGAGTTAAGAATAGCACAAAGTTCAAATCCATACCCTAACGCGGCAATGGATTTGCAACGGCGACAACGGAGGAGCATAATCCCATTGATGGCGGCGGAGACCAGCAGCAGGAGGTCGCTGGAGATGAGGAGGACGATCCGGAGACCCGAGGAGGCAGAGCAGGCTATGCACGGGCGAAGGGGTTTTAGAAAAAAATCTCCAAAATTTGACCCGTGAGTATATATAGCCTGACCCTGTCGGTGTGACCGAGTGGAACAACTCGGTGGCACCGAGATGCATTACTGCAAGTAGTTACTGCAATTCAGTGTGACCGAAAAGTTCAAATCGGTTGTACCGAGATTGAAAACCTAGATCAACTTAGTGATCTCGGTATGACCAAAATGGTTGAATCGGTCAGACCAAAACGCACAAAGAGGTTTTGGAAGTTTAAGTCTATGACGAATCGGGGACTCCGAGTGCTCCGCACACAGAGTGGTTCGAATCTGACTTGATCAAACTTTGTGATATATCATGAATAGAGTTTGAGACGAGAAAAGCATAGATAGCTAGAGAAGGTTCTTAGGCATTCTTATCCATCCATTTGGCAAAAAGAAAATAATCCAAACAATCAAACCAACAAGTGGATGTCCTCGAATGAGTAAAATATGCAACCAACATGCTCACACAATAAAATGGCAAATGAAATATGTGACAAAGCATGCACACACAATTCTAGCATCTATCAAGCAATCGGCAATGACTAGGTCATCTATATATGAGTATATTGACTTAGGAGTCAAATGAGAACATTTGATCATAGGTCATACTCATCGTTTGAGCACAAGTGGGGTTACCACTTTTACATAAAGCATTGTTGTGTTCACACCATTAGAGTTGCTTTAGCTCAATTCTTAGAGTAAAGCACCCCCTAGATGTGAGATCCCCCCTAAGAGGGATGAACTAACCTTGGGTTTTGTCAATAATGACTTCGTGTAGGTGTTGAAGATGTGGATGCTCAATGTTGATGTAGATCTTTTGGAGCAATCCTTTGGAGTGAGTTGCACTTTCAATACCTACACGGATTAGTCCCACAAGGAACAAACAAGGATATCCATAGACATAGAGTGATGCACACACACAAGATGATGTCTATGAAACCATTAGGTTACCTTGTCCCTTGTCTTACCAACAAGAGGGTTTGTGACTCCTTGAACTAGTGCAAGATGTGGAAGTTGATTGCACTTGTCCTCGCCAAAATGATAAGAGTGAAGTATGTTGGCGGAGTCACCCTCAAGAACTCTCTAGTTCTTCTTCTTCGGGATCCACATCATCTTGATGGGAATCCTTGGAGTTGTAGTCTTACTTGATGAAGTAGAACTTGATGTAGTCTTGGGAACCCACTTGACCAAGGCCTTAGGAGCTTCTTCGAATGCATCAATCTCCTCTTGAAGCTTGTCCTTGCCTTTTTGCTTGTGGTCTTGTGGTGGAAGATCATCTTGAGCTTGTGTCCCTTTGAAGGAAGTAGGATCATACTTCTCTTGTTGAGGAACAAACTTCGTCTTGGGGTATTGATCTTCTTCCCACTCAACTCCATTGGCATTGAACTTTCGTTCAAAACCAACACCTTGGTTCTTCCGGTGCCTTCCTTGCTTGCGTACAATTTCCTCGAATTGCTTACTCCCGGCAAGGCTCTTGTAAACACCTTTCTCTATAATTCCCTTCAATAAGCTATTTTCTTTCTCAAGTGTAACTTGTCTAAGAGAATCATTAGTGCAATCTAGAGAACTACTAGAAGCAACAACATCGAATTTAGCATGATTATTGTTACTGCTAGAGGAAGAATCTTTCTTGTTCTTGTTACTAGACTTGACTTGAGGCATGTAAGTAGATAAGAGTAAACGCTTGGCAATGTAAGAAGAACTTTTCTTGCGAAGATCATCATTGATTGCTTTTAAAAACTCATGTTCTTGCTCAAGGTTGAGCTTTTCAAAGCGTAACTTCTCACGAGTCCTTAAAAGTTCTCGATGATCTCCTAAGATAGTTTCATGAGCTAACTTAAGAGTGTTTAGTTCTTTAGTTAGGATATCAATCTTCTCCTTATCATTGTCATTCATTTTATCTTGATTAGCATGATTATTTGACGTTTCATCATAGTATTCATCACTAGAGTTGTCAACAAGTAAATCATCATCACCTAACAAGTCATCTTCATCACTATTGAAATCAACATACTCGGGGTGTGTTACCTTTGGGCCTTTAGCCATGAAGCATCTTCCAAGTCCTTCATTTGGTGAGTCAAATATGTCGTAGGAGTTGGTTGACACAAGTGCTAGACCGGCAACACCTTCATCTTGAGTATATTCGGAGTCGGAGTGATAGCTTCTCTCGGAGTGATTGTCGGAGTCGGAGCCGGATACCCATTCACCAACATGAGCTTGATGTCTTCGTTTTGTGTAGCTCCTTGATGACTTGTCCTTCCTTTCCGAATCCTTGCTTCTCCGGGATGTTCTTCGTTCATAACGATCATCTCTACTCCTTCTTTCTCTTGATGGTGATTCTTCTCTTCTACTTCTTCTTTTTGGAGAATCTTCTCTTCTTTTGTAGGGAGTCGTACACTCATTGGAACAGTGTCCAGGTCTTCTACAATTGTAGCAATTGCGCTCACGACTAGAAGATCTTTTGTCATTGTAGGACCTTGACTTGGAACTTCTTTCCTTTCTCCTACTCTTGTAGAACTTGTTGAAGTTTTTCACCATTAGGCTCAATTCTTCTTTGAAGGTTTGTTTCTCACTTGATGATGTGGGAGCTTCACATGAGGCTTTGTAAGCACCACTTGACTTGTTGTGGAGCTCCTCCTTATCCTTGAGTGACATCTCATGAGCAACAATTCTTCCAATCACTTCCGTTGGCTTGAGATCTTTGTAATTTGGCATCATTTGGATCAATGTGCACGGTATCATAGTTTCCATCCAAAGCTCTTAGCATCTTCTTGATGATGAATCTGTCAGTCATCTCTTCACTTCCTAAGCCGGCAATCTCATTTGTGATAAGAGCAAGCCTAGAGTACATTTCAGCGACACCTTCACCATCCTTCATTTTGAACTTGTCAATTTGACTTCGAAGCACATCCAATTTGGATTCCTTGACGGAGTCGGTACCTTCGTGCATGTGAATCAAAGTATCCCAAATTTCCTTTGCATTCTCAAGACGGCTTATTTTGTTGAATTCTTCGGGGCACAATCCGTTGAAGAGGATATCACAAGCTTGAGAATTGTATTGCAGCATCTTCAACCCTTCCGTGGTAGCTTCATGGTTCGGTTCCCTCCCATCAAAGAATTCACCTTGCAAGCCAATACACACAATAGCCCAAACGGCGGGGTTATGTCCAAGAATATGCATTTTCATCTTATGCTTCCAACTAGCAAAATTAGTACCATCAAAATAAGGACCTCTACGGTGGTAATTTACCTTGCCAGACGTCATACTCTCCTAGGTTGTGAAACCAAGGCTATGACCACCAAAAGCTATGGAAATCAAAGAAAATGGAGATCAAAGCTCTGATACCACTTGTAGGATCGAAAGTATGTCTAGAGGGGGGGGTGATTAGACTACTTGACCAAATAAAAATCTAGCCTTTTCCCAATTTTAGTTCTTGGCAGATTTTAGCAAGTTAGCACAAGTCAAGCAATCAACCTACACATGCAATTCTAAGAGTATAGCAGTGGAATGTAAAACAATTACATATGAAGGTAAAGGGGAGGAGTTTGAGAAGGCAAACGCAATTGGACACACAGATGTTTTTGTCGTGGTTCCAATAGGTGGTGCTATCGTACATCCACGTTGATGGAGAATTCAACCCACGAAGGGTAACGGCTGCGCGAGTCCACGGAGGGCTCCACCCATGAAGGGTCCATGAAGAAGCAACCTTGTCTATCCCACCATGACCGTCGCCCGCGAAGGACTTGCCTCACTAGGGGTAGATCTTCACGAAGTAGGCGATCTCCTTGCCCATACAAACTCCTTGGTTCAACTCCACAATCTTGTCGGAGGCTCCCAAGTGACACCTAGCCAATCTAGGAGACACCACTCTCCAAGAAGTAACAAATGGTGTGTTGATGATGAACTCCTTGCTCTTGTGCTTCAAATGATAGTCTCACCAACACTCAACTCTCTCTCATAGGATTTGGATTTGGTGGAAAGAAGGTTTGAGTGGAAAGCAACTTGGGGAAGGCTAGAGATCAAGATTCATATGGTAGGAATGGAATTTCTTGACCTCAACACAAGTGTAGGTAGTTCTATCTCAGAAAATGTATGTTGGAAGTGTAGGCATGTTCTGATGGCTCTCTCATGAGTGAAGAGTGGGTGGAGGGGTATATATAGCCTCCACACAAAATCTAACCGTTACACACAACTTACCAATCTCGGTGGGACATAATCGTGAAACTCGGTCGGACCGATTTAGGAAAAAATGTGACCGTTAGGATTTTCGTTGGGACCTACATGTCAACTCGGTGGGACCGATATGGTTAGGGTTAGGGCATAACGTAATCTCGGTGAGAATGACTACACAAACTCGGTGGGACCGATTTTGGTAATAAGCTAACTAGAGAGTTGTTCAGGCAAACTCGGTGGGACCAATTCGCTCATCTCGGTGAGACCGAAACATTACAAAAGGGAAACACAGAGTTTGCATTGCAATCTCGGTGGGACCGATCGCTCATCTCGGTTGGACCGAAACGTTACAAAGGGAAACAGAGAGATTACAATCCCATCTCGGTGACACCGAGATCCCTATCGGTGAGACCGAAAAGACTAGGGTTTGTGGCAGTGGCTATGACATCTGAACTCGGTGGCGCCGGATAGAAAGAATCGGTGGGGCTGAGTTTGACTTTTGGTTTGGGTATTATGTGGATGTGAGAAAGTAGTTGAGGGCTTTGGAGCATATCACTAAGCATTTTGAGCAAGTAAGCCATTAAGCAACACCTCATCCCCTCTTGATAGTATTGGCTTTTCCTATAGACTCAATGTGATCTTGGATCACTAAAATAGAAAATGTAGAGTCTTGAGCTTTGAGCTTGAGCCAATCCTTTTGTCCTTATCATTTTGAGGGATCCACTTTTCTCATCCATACCATGCCAATCGTTGAGCTTTCCTGAAATATTTATCTTGAAATAGCATTAGCTCAATGAGATATATGTTGTTAGGAATTACCAAAACCACCCAGGGATAGTTGCACTTTCAGCGGTCGATGTGTGGAGTAATAGTAGTTGATGCAGAATCGTTTCGGTCTACTTGTTGCGGACGTGATGCCTATATACATGATCATGCCTAGATAATCTCATAACTATGCACTTTTCTCTCAATTGCTCGACAGTAATTTGTTCACCCACCGTAATACTTATGCTATCTTGAGAGAAGCCATTAGTGAAACCTATGGCCCCCGGGTCTATTTTCCATCATATAAGTTTCCCATCTATCTTATTTTGCAATCTTTACTTTTCAATCTATATCATAAAAATAGCAAAAATATTTATCTTATCTTATTATCTCTATCAGATCTCACTTTCGCAAGTGGCCGTGAAGGGATTGACAACCCCTTTATCGCGTTGGTTGCGAGGTTCTTGTTTGTTTGTGTAGGTACGAGGGACTTATGAGGAGCCTCTTACTGGATTGATACCTTAGTTCTCAAAACTGAGGGAAATACTTACACTACTTTGCTGCATCACCCTTTCCTCTTCAAGGGAAAACCAACGCAGTGCTCAAGAGGTAGCAAGAAGGATTTCTGGCGCCGTTGTCGGGGAGGTCTTTGCTCAAGTCAATACATACCAAGTACCCATCACAAACTCATCTCCCTCGCATTACATTATTTGCCATTTGCCTCTCGTTTTCCTCTCCCCCACTTCACCCGTGACATTTTATTCGCCCTCTCTTTTCCATTCGCCTCTTTTTCGCTTGCCTCTTGTGTGCTTGTGTGTTGGATTGCTTGTCAGGATGGCTCAAGATAATACTAAATTATGTGACTTTTCCAATACCAATAATAATGATTTCCTTAGCACTCCGATTGCTCCTCTTAATGATGCTGAATCTTGTGAAATCAATGCTGCTTTGTTGAATCTTGTCATGAAAGATCAATTCTCCGGCCTTCCTAGTGAAGATGCCGCTACTCATCTAAAAAACTTTGTTGATTTGTGTGATATGCAAAAGAAGAAAGATATGGATAATGATATTGTTAAATTGAAGTTATTTTAGTTTTCCCTTAGAGATCGTGCTAAAACTTGGTTTTCGTCTTTGCCTAAAAATAGTATTGATTCATGGAATAAGTGCAAAGATGCTTTTATCTCTAAGTATTTTCCTCCCGCTAAGATCATCTCCCTTAGGAACGATATTATGAATATTAAGCAACTTGATCATGAGCATGTTGCCCAATCTTGGGAGAGAATGAAATTAATGATTCGCAATTGCCCTACACATGGTTTAAATTTATGGGTGATCATATAATTTTTTTATGCCGGATTGAATTTTGCTTCTAGAAATCTTTTAGATTCGGCCGCGGGAGGCACTTTTATGAAAATCACTTTAGGAGAAGCTACTAAACTCCTAGATAATATTATGGTTAATTATTCTCAATGGCACACTGAAAGATCTACTAGTAAAAAGGTTCATGCAATAGAAGAAATTAATGTTTTGAGTGGAAAGATGGATGAACTTATGAAATTGTTTGCTACTAAGAGTGCTCCTATTGATCCTAATGATATGCCCTTGTCTACTTTGATTGAGAATAATAATGAATCTATGGATGTGAATTTTGTTGGTAGGAATAATTTTGGTAATAATGCTTATAGAGGAAACTTTAATCGTAGGCTGTTTCCTAGTAATTCCTCTAATAATTATGGTAAATCCTACAACAACTCTTATGTAAATTTTAATAATATGCCCTCTAATGTTGAGAATAGTGTTAAAGAATTTATGATCCCTTAAAAGAATTTCAATGCTTTGCTTGAAGAAAAATTGCTTAAAGTTGATGAATTGGCTAGGAACGTTGATAGAGTTTCTCTTGATGTTGATTCTTTGAAACTTAGATCTATTCCACCTAAGCATGATATCAATGAGTCTCCCAAAGCTATGAGAATTTCCATTGATGAGTGAAAAGAAAGAAGCGCTAGGATGCGTGCTAAGAAAGATTGCTTTGTAAAAGCGTGTTCTTCTAGTTTCCATGATAATAATGATGAAGATCTAAAAGTTATAGATGTGTCCCCTATTAAATCTTTGTTTTGCAATATGAATCTTGATAATGATGGGACTGGAGATGAGTCAATTTTAGTTAAAAGGCGTCCCAATGATTCGGAGTTTCTAGATCTTGATGCTAAATTTGGTAAAAGTGGGATTAGAGAGGTCAAAACTTTACATAGCAATGAACCCACTATTTTGTATTTCATGGAATTTAATTATGATAATTGTTCTTTAATAGATTGTATTTCCTTGTTGCAATCCGTGTTGAATTCTCCTCATGCTTATAGTCAAAATAAAGCTTTTACCAAACATATTGTTGATGCTTTGATGCAATCTTATCAAGAAAAACTTGAATTGGAAGTTTCTATCCCTAGAAAACTTTATGATGAGTGGGAAACTACTATAAAAATGAAAATTAAAGATCATGAATGCTATGATTTGTGTGATTTGGGTGCTAGTGTTTCCATGATTCCAAAAACTTTATGTGATGTTCTAGGTTTCCGTGAATTTGACGATTGCTCTGTAAACTTGCACCATGCGGATTCCACCATTAAGAAACCTATGGGAAGGATTAATGATGTTCTTATTGTTGCAAATAGGAATTATGTGCCCATAGATTTTATTGTTCTTGATATAGATTGCAATCTTTCATGTCCAATTATTCTTGGTAGACCTTTGCTTAGAGCGATTGGTGCAATTATTGATTAGATTCCAATTTCCATTAAGGAAAGGCATGGAGCACTTCCCTAGAAAGAAAATCAAATTACCTTATGAATCTATTATGAGAGCCACTTATGAATTGAATACCAAAGATGGCAATGCTTAGATCTATTCTCGCTTTTATGCCTAGCTAGGGGTGTTAAACGATAGCGCTTTTTGGGAGGCAACCCAATTTTATTTTTGTTCCTTGCTTTTTGCTTATGTTTAGTAATAAATAAATCATATAGCTTCTGTTTAGATGTGGTTTTATGTTTTAATTAGTGTTTGTGCCAAGTAGAACCTATAGGATAACCTACGGTGATAGTTAATTTGATCTTGCTGAAAAACAGAAACTTTTGCATGCACGATAATAATTTTAATAAATCACAGAAACGTGATTTTTAGTTTATTCTTTCTGCAGTAGATCAAACGACAAATTTCCCAGGACTTCCTATTTTTGTAGGAGTTCTAGACTTCCAGAAGTATTCGAAAGTTACAGATTGCTACAGACTGTTCTGTTTTTGACAGAATCTGTTTTTCGTGTGTTGTTTGCTTATTTTGATGAATCTATGGCTAGTATCGGGGGGTATGAACCATAGAGAAGTTGGAATACAGTAGGTTTAACACCAATATAAATAAAGAATGAGTTCATTACAGTACCTTAAGTGGTGGTTTTTCTTTCTTGCACTAACGGAGCTTATGAGATTTCCTGTTGAGTTTTGTGTTGTGAAGTTTTCAAGTTTTGGGTAAAGATTTGATGGACTATGGAATAAGGAGTGGCACGAGCCTAAGCTTGGGGATGCACATGGCACCCCAAGATAATTCAAGGACAACCAAAAGACTAAGCTTGGGGATGCCCCGGAAGGCATCCCCTCTTTCGTCTTCGTCTATCGGTAACTTTACTTGGAGCTATATTTTTATTCGCCACATGATATGTGTTTTGCTTGGAGCGTCTTGTATGATATGAGTCTTTGCTTTTTAGTTTACCACAATCATCCTTGCTGTACACACCTTTTTGGAGAGGCACAACATGATTCAGAATTTATTAGAATACTCTATGTGCTTCACTTATATCTTTTGAGCTAGATAATTTTGCTCTAGTGCTTCACTTATATCTTTTTAGAGCACGGCGGTGGCTTAATTTTGTGGAAATTATTGATTTCTCATGATTCACTTATATTATTTTGAGAGTCTTTTAGAACAGCATGGTATTTGCTATGGTTATAAAACTGGTCCTAGAATGATGGGCATCCAAGTTGGGTATAATAAAAACTATCATAGAAGTGAATTGGATGCGATGATTAATTTGATGCTTGAGAATTGTTTTGAGATATGAGAATGGTTATATTAGATTCATGCTAGTGGAGTAATTGTGAATTTGAGGAATACTTGTGTTGAAGTTTGTGATTCCCGTAGCATGCACATTTGGTGAACCGTTATGTGATGAAGTTGGAGCATGATTTATTTATTGATTGTCTTCCTTACGAGTGGCGGTCGGGGACGAGCGATGGTATTTTCCTACCAATCTATCCCCCTAGGAGCATGCACATAGTACTTTGTTTCAATAACTTGTAGATTTTTGCAATAAGTATATGAGTTCTTTATGACTAGTGTTGAGTCCATGGATTATACGCACTCTCACCCTTCCACCATTGCTAGCCTCTCTTGTGCCACGCAACTTTCGCCGGTACCATACACCCACAATATATCTTCCTTAAAACATCCACCATACCTACCTATTATGGCATTTCCATAGCCATTCCGAGATATATTGCCATGCAACTTTCCACCGTTTCGTTTATTATGGCACGCTCCATCATTGTCATATTGCTTTTGCATGATCATGTAGTTGACATCGTATTTGTGGCAAAGCCACCTTGATAATTCTTTCATACATGTCACTCTTGATTCATTGCATATCCCGGTACACCGCTGGAGGAATTCACATAGAGTCATATTTTGTTCTAAGTATTGAGTTGTAATCTTGAGTTGTAAGTAAATAAAAGTGTGATGATCTTCATTATTAGAGCATTGTCCCAAGTGAGGAAAGGATGATGGAGACTATGATTACCCCACAAGTCGGGATGAGACTCTGGACTTTATGAAAAATAAAAGAGGCCAAAGAATCCCAAATAAAAAAGAGAGGCCAAAGAAGCCCACCAAAAAATGAGAGAAAATGAGAGAAGGGACAATGTTACTATCCTTTACCACACTTGTGCTTCAAAGTATCACCATGATCTTCATGCTAGAGAGTCTCTTATGTTGTCACTTTCATATACTAGTGGGAATTTTACATTATAGAACTTGGCTTGTATATTCCAATGATGGGCTTCCTCAAAATGCCCTAGGTCTTCGTGAGAAAGCAAGTTGGATGCACACCCACTTAGTTTCTTTTGTTGAGCTTTCATACACTTATAGCTCTAGTGCATCTGTTGCATGGCAATCGCTACTCACTCACATTGATATCTATTAATGGGCATCTTCATAGCGCATTGATACGCATAGTTGATGTGAGACTATCTTCTCCTTTTTTTGTCTTCTCCATAACCACCATTCTATTCCACATATAGTGCTATCTCCATGGCTCACACTCATGTATTGCGTGAAAGTTGAAAAAAGTTTGAGAACATAAAAGTATGAAACAATTGCTTGGGTTGTCATCGGGGTTGTGCTTGATTATATACTTTGTGTGATGAAGATAGAGCATAGCTACACTATATGATTTTGTAGGGATAGCTTTCTTTAGCCATGTTATTTTGAGAAGACATGATTGCTTTGTTAGTATGCTTGAAGTATTACTATTTTTATGTCAATATGAACTTTTATCTTGAATCATCTGGATCTAAACATTCATGCCACAATAAATAAAATTACATTGAGAAATATGCTAGGTAGCATTCCACATCAAAAATCCTGTTTTTATCATTTACCTACTCGAGGACGAGCAGGAATTAAGCTTGGGGATGCTTGATACGTCTCCAACGTATCTATAATTTTTTATTGTTCCATGCTATTATATTACCTGTTTTGGATGTTTATGGGCTTTACTTTACACTTTTATATCATTTTTGGGACTAACCTACTAACCGGAGGCCCAGGTCAAATTGTTGTTTTTTTTGCCTATTTCAGTGTTTCGAAGAAAAGGAATATCAAATGGAGTCCAAACGGAATGAAACCTTCGGGAGCGATCTTTTTGGAACAAGCACAATCCAGGAGACTTGGAGTGGACGTCAAGAAGCAGCCGAGGCAGCCAGGAGGGTGCCTGGCGCGCCCTAGGGGGGTGGGTGCGCCCCCCACCCTCATGGTCCCCACGTGGCTCCCCTGACCGACTTCTTTCGCCTATATATACTTGCATACCCTGAAAACACCGAGGAGCACCGCGAAAACCTATTTTCACTGCCGCAACATTCTGTACCCATGAGGTCCCATCTTGGAGCCTTTTCCGGCACTCCGCCGGAGGGGGAATCGATCATGAAGGGCTTCTACATCATCGCCAAGGCCTCTCCGATGAGTTGTGAGTAGTTTACCACAGACCTTCGGGTCCATAGTTATTAGCTAGATGGCTTCTTCTCTCTCTTTGAATCTCAATACAATGTTCTCCTCAATCTTCTTGGAGATCTATTCGATGTAACTCTTTTTGCGGTGTGTTTGTCGAGATCCGATGAATTGTGGGTTTTTATAAAGTTTATCTATGAGAAATTTTTGAATCTCCTCTGAATTCTTTTATGTATGATTGGTTATCTTTGCAAGTCTCTTCGAATTATCAGTTTGGTTTGGCCTACTATATTGATCTTTCTTGCAATGGGAGAACTGCTTAGCTTTGGGTTCAATCTTGTGGTGTCCTTTCCCAGTGACAGCAGGGGCAGCAAGGCATGTATTGTATTCTTGTCATCGAGGATAAAAAGATGGGGTTTATATCATATTGCTTGAGTTTATCCCTCTACATCATGTCATGTTGTCTAATGCGTTACTCTGTTCTTATGAACTTAATACTCTAGATGCATGCTGGATAGCGGCCAATGTGTGGAGTAATAGTAGTAGATGCATAATCGTTTCGGTCTACTTGTCACGGACGTGATGCCTATATACATGATCATGCCTAGATAATCTCATAACTATGCACTTTTCTATCAATTCCTCGACAGTAATTTGTTCACTCACCATAATACTTATGCTATCTTGAGAGAAGCCACCAGTGAAACCTATGGCCCCCGGGTCTATTTTCCATCATATAAGTTTCCCATCTATCTTATTTTCCAATCTTTACTTTTCAATCTATATCATAAAAATAGCAAAAATATTTATGTTATCTTATTATCTCTATCAGATCTCACTTTCGCAAGTGGCCGTGAAGGGATTGACAACCCCTTTATCGCGTTGGTTGCGAGGTTCTTGTTTGTTTGTGTAGGTACGAGGGACTTGTGAGGAGCCTCCTACTGGATTGATACCTTGGTTCTCAAAACTGAGGGAAATACTTACGCTACTTTGCTGCATCACCCTTTCCTCTTCAAGGGAAAACCAATGCAGTGCTCAAGAGGTAGCAATGGCTTATGGCAAAGCCAGACTTTGCCGTCCGCTGCCTCTTTGTCGTCCGCTTTCTGCTGGCTTATGGCAAAGCCTGCCTTTGCTGTAGTGTACATTCTAAAACCTACATTTAAATTACCTACATTCTACAAGAACGGAGAGAGAAGGGAGGAAGGGAGGATGGATAGGAGGGAGGGAGGAGGGGGAGGAAGGAGGGAGGAGGAGGGGTAGAGGAGGGAGGGGATGGAGGAGGGCTGGAGCTAGGAGAGGATGGTTGGAGGAAGGGAGACATACTGGAGGGGTGGTGACGGGGAGGGCCGGCGCATGGGGGGAGGGCGGCGCGGGCCAAGGGACAGTGGGCGCGGGCTGGGGGGCGGCTGGAGCAGTGCGGGGGCGGGCCACCGATGAGGGTGGTAGAGAGAGTGGAGATGGATAGTGAGGAGGGAAGACTAAGAGGTCAGGCACGGAGGACGATGATAACATGGGCTTAGTAGTAGCGCATGTTTAGGCCGAACGCTACTGCTAAAGTCCATAGCTGTAGTGCCGGTATTGGATAGGCGCTACTGCTAAGTGGGGATGGGCACCTAGGCCCGGGCTGGCCATAACAACAACGCGGTTCATCAGAACACGCTACTGCTAACCACCTACTAGCAGCGCCCGAAACTAGAACGCGCTACTGCTAATTTTAACACACGCTACTGATAAGACTCTGTGTATAAGGTTTTCCTAGTAGTGTTTCATGATTTTAGAGAATTTATAGAGGTGGAATTAGGTCAGATGGAGTCACATGGGGCACACAAGGTACTTGGGCGCTCCTACTCCCCTGGGCGCGTCCAAGTGCCTTGTCACCTCCTCGATTGCCTTCTCGTCTCCCCACAAATCTTCCAAGGTCTCTCTTGTCCAGAAAAAAATCGTCAAAAAGTTTCGTGGCATTTGGAATTCGGTTGGTACGGATTTCCTGGAAAACCAACAACAGGCAAAAAAAAACTACAACTGGCACTTGGCACTAGGTTAATAGGTTAGTCCCAAAAAAATGATATATAATTGCATATAAAACATCCAAGATTGATACTATAATAGCATGGAACAATCAAAAATTATAGATACGTTGGAGACATATCAGTCTCCAATGTATCTGTAATTTTTTATTGTTCCATGCTATTATATTATCGATCGTGGATGCTTTATATGCATTTATATGCTATTTTATATCTTTTTTGGGACTAACCTATTAACCTAGGATGTCTCCAACGTATCTGTAATTTTTTATTGTTCCATGCTATTATATTATCGATCGTGGATGCTTTATATGCATTTATATGCTATTTTATATCTTTTTTTGGGACTAACCTATTAACCTAGTGCCCAGTGCCAATTCTTGTTTTTAATTTTCTTGTTTTTGGCTTTTCAAAAAATTTGTACCAAACGAAGTCCAAACGCGATGAAACTTTACTATGATTTTTTTGGAGCAGAAGGGACCCTAGAAGGTCCGGGAGGAGGTTAGAAGAGCTAGGGGTAAGTGACAAGCTCACAGGGCGTGCCCTAGGGGGCAAGCTTGTGGGCCCTCATGGCACCTCTTGACCTAATTCCACCTCCATAAATTCAAAAATATTCCAAAACCAACAGACCTGAAACACTTTTTCCGCCGCCGCAAGCATCTGTTCTTCCACGGCCCCATCCAGAGGCCTTTTCTGGTACTCTACCGGAGGGGGAATCGATTACGGAGGGCTTCTACATCATCCTTGATGCCTTCCGATGGTGCGTGAGTAGTTCACCACAGACTTATGGGTCCTCAGCTAGTAGCTAGATGGCTTCTTCTCTCTGCTTGATCTTCAATACCATGTGATCCTCGATCTTCTTGGAGTTCTATCCGATGTAATCTTCTTTTGTGGTGTGTTTGTTGGCGATGAATTATGGGTTTATGATCTGAATATTCATGAGAAGTATTTGAGTCTTTTCTGAAATTTATTATGCATGATTGGTATAGCTTTGTATTTCTCTCTGATCTATCTGTTTGGTTTGGCCAACTATATTGATTTACCTTCAGTGGGAGAGGTGCTTTGTGATGGGTTCAATTTTGCGGTGCTCTATATCCCAGTGATAGAAAGGTACTAGGCATGTATTTGTGTTGTTTCCATTAAGGGTAAAATGATGGGGTTTATTCATATTGATTGAGCTTACTTTGTCTATATCTTGTCATCTTGCTTAAGGTGTTACTCTGTTTTCATACTTAATACCATAGATGCATGCTGGATAGCGGTTGATTGGTGGAGTAATAGTAGTAGATGCAGGCAGGAGTCGGTCTACTTGTCTCGGACATGATGCCTATATACATGATCATTGCCTCGACTATCTTCATAACTATGTGCTTTTCTATCAATGGCCAACAGTAATTTGTTCGCCCATCGTGTGCTATGTGTTCGAGAGAGAAGCCTCTAGTGAAAACTATGGCCCCCGGGTCTACTTTAATCATGTTATAAAACCCAAAATTCTTTTGCTGAAATTTTATTTGTTTTACAACTTATCTATCTATCACTCTTAGATTTGATCCTTTCAATTAACGAGTTCAAGGGGATTGACAACCCTCTTGCCTGCGGTGGGTGCAAGTATTTGCTTTTGTGTGTACAGGTGATGTTCACGAGGCTTTGCGTGATTCTCCTATTGGTTTGACAAACCTTGGTCACGTGTTTTGCCGCCACAGTTAGGCTATTAGCTGTGGAGTGAAGAGTTTTGTACCTGCCACTGCTTGTTTTCAAAAATAGTTGTGGCAGATACCCTGTCTCGCCCGCCACTTATTGGGGTTCACATATAAGCCCTTTCCCAGTAGTGATCTACTACTTGTTAGCTTCCAACTTGTATATGTTTCATCTCTGCGGTGAATGATTGCTCACTGCAACCCATGGGACTTTCCCACAAATTGTTTCTGCGAACACTACTAGGAAAAACCTTACCAATAGCATGGGTTTTTTGCATACCAGTAGAGTGGGTGCCCGCGCTACTGCTATGGCGCTACAGCTAAATATTAGCAGTAGCGCGTTTTCTACCCCATGCTACAGATATACTAAGTACTAGTAGCACTGCTTTCTCCACACACGCTACTACTATCGCATGTACTAGTAGCGTTGCTTTCCCCCACCCACGCTGCAGCTAACTAATTAGAAATTAAAATAAATAAATTCAAATGCAGTATTCATGGATGGAAATTAAGATGCATTTGCTTCACCAACAATGATTAGTAGTAGCATCAACATAGCCTCTAATTCAGCATAGGAGTTGCAAGTAAGGGAAAATTACCACCAACACTAGCTAATAATAATCATATCCAGTCATTACCACCAACATTGTCTAATCATCATAGCTACATAGTCTAGCACATCATCATCATCTTGAAATTCATTCTAGCTAGCTAATCACTCCTACTGCTCTCTCTCAGGTAACATAGCATAGAACATGTGGAGTGCTCCTGATTCATCATATTGAAGCATCCAGATGAACCTGTCTCCTAATTGTGGGCTACGCTTCTGATTGCTGCCCCCTAGTACTTCTCTACAATCCTTCATAATTGTTTCCAGTCTTTGACTATTAAGACTTGCTCACTTCTAGAAATCCTGAATGCACTCATGTGCAATGTAGGAAGTCTTGGCCGTATGCTAACCATGGACATGCGACCTCTATTCGATCCACTGAGGCACAACTATCATCAGGAGTCCCCGTTGAAGAACATCATGGTAACATACTTAGCAAAGAAGTTTAGCTTAAAAAATAATGTATGCAAAAGATGCACTGAGGACAAATAGTAAAAATCTTACCATCTTTCCTAAATAGATGTGACCGTAGTTCAGTAGGAACACTATTGGTCGCACGTTTTGAGTACTAAGATTTCTAAGTCTAGGAAAATAATTTGTCTTGACAGTATGAAGATCCTCAAGCCATGAAACATAATGACTTGTCACCTTGCAGTTTAGTTCAGCCCCAGGACAGTAGTAGGTCATGTCTACCAAGCGCCGGACATGTTTGCTTGAATGGAAATAAGCTGTGAATAGAAATTAGTTGTCAACTATTTTTGAATAAACATTATCCAAGACATAAATATGGTTGAGAAACTTACATAATGGTAGAATTGGAGGCGTCTGCACATCGACCCAAATGTCGATATTATCTTCAATATCATCTTCCGGACGAATATCAAAGGTGATAAGCATATCAGGCTCAAATGCATAAGCCTTGCATAGTGCTCTCCATTGTTTGCATTCAAAATGGGTGTAGGTGTCTGTATTGTATAATTTTGCGAGAAAACTATAACCATGCTCGGTCCTCAAGTTAACTCTTTTTACCTCCATAGTTTCCATAGTACTAAAACCAACCTTATCCAAGACATATATTCTTGCATGGCAGGGGATATGCTAGTAGAATAGTAAAAAAATTAAATTATAAGTTGAAGCAAAAGAAGAAGAAGTTGACGACGAGGATACGGGCCAGGCATCATCGACGTCGAGAACAAATGCTTAATTATGAAAACAAAATTAATAAATGATACATCTCCAACGTATCTATAATTTTTTATTGTTCCATGCTATTATATTATCTGTTTTGGATGTTTAATGGGCTTTATTATGCACTTTTATATTATTTTTGGGACTAACCTATTAACCGGAGGCCCAGTGCAAATTGTTGTTTTTTGCCTATTTCAGTGTTTCACAGAAAAGGAATATCAAACGGAGTACGGAATGAAACCTTCGGGAGAATCGTTTTTGGAACAAACGCAATCCAGGAGACTTGGAGTGGACATCAAGGAAGCAACGAGGCGGCCACGAGGTAGGATGGCGCGCCCAGGGGGTAGGCGCGCCCCCACCCTCGTGGGCCCCTCGTGGCTCCACCGACCTACTTCTTTCGCCTATATATAGTCATATACCCCGAAAACATCCAGGAGCACCACGAAACCTTATTTCCACCGTCGCAACCTTCTGTACATGTGAGATCCCATCTTGGGGCTTTTTCGGCGCTCTGTCGGAGGGGAATCGATCACGGAGGGCTTCTATATCAACACCATAGCCTCTTTGATGATGTGTGAGTAGTTTACAACAGACAGTCAGGTCCATAGTTATTAGCTAGATGGCTTCTTTTCTCTCTTTGATTCTCAATACAATGTTCTCCTCGATCTTCTTGGAGATCTATTCGATGGATCCGATGAATTGTGGGTTCTTGATCAAGATTATCTATGAACAATATTTGATTTTTCTCTGAATTCTTATATGTATGATTTTATATCTTTGCAAGTCTCTTCGAATTATCAATTTGGTATGGCCTACTAGATTGATCTTTCTTGCAACAGGAGAAGTGCTTAGCTTTTGGTTCAATCTTGTGGTGTCCTTTTGTAACGCCCCGGTCTCGATGCGCCACGTGTCTGCCAGTTATTCGCCATCGTTGCCATGTCATTTGCTTGCATGTTGCATTTTGTCATGTCATCATGTGCATTTCTTTTGCATGCGTGTTCGTCTCTTGCATCCGAGCATTTTCCCCATTGTCCGTTTTGCAATCCGGCGCTCCTATGTCCTCCGGTGTTCCCCTTTCGTCTCTCGTTGTGAGCGGGTGTTATACGTTCTCGTAATGGACCGAGGCTTGCCAAGTGGCCTTGGTATAACATCGGTAGACCGCCTGTCAAGTTTCGTGCCATTTGGAGTCCTTTTGATACTCCAACGGTTAACCGGGTAACCGTAAAGCCCCTCTCTCTTTGCAGCCCAACACCCCTTTCAAAGTGGCCCAAAACTCATCTAACTCCCCTCCACGCTCTCGGTCATTCGGTCACGATCGCGTGGCCAAAAACCGCTCCTCATTTGGACTCTCCTAGCTCCCTCTACATATATATATGTGTTCCCCTCCGAAAATTCCGTAGATGAACCCTAGCAGTTTTCCTCCTCGCGCCGCCGGACGCGTCCGCCCGCGCCGAACACGTCCAGCCTCCACCTCACCCCGACCAATCACAACGCGACACATAACCCCACCGGCCGCTCCCGGCCAACCGGAGCGTGCCACCTCACCCGCGCCCGGACCCTCTCTCTCCTCCCTCGCGCCCGCAGCCGCCGAGGCCCGCTGGGCCCACGCTCGGCCCTCCCCGGCCCGGCCGCGCCGCCGCCCGGTCCGGCTGCGCTGCCGCCCGACCTGGCCGCCTCGCCGCCGGCGAGCTTCGCGCCCGGCCGCCGCCTCCTCTCCGCCGCCGCGCCATGGCTACGCCTCCCGCGCCCCGAGGCCCTCCGCCCTCGCCGCCTTCAGCCCGGTGGCCACGCACCACCCGGGGCCCCGCGCGCCACCGGCCCCTCGCCGGAGCACCGCGCCTCGCTGGAGTGTCGGTCGCTACTCCCCGCGGTGCCGCGCCGTCCCGCCTTCCGCGCCGACCCTGGCCGCCGTCGCCAGGAGCTGCGGCGCCCCGTTGCTCCCTGCCAGCGCCCGCATCGGCTTCCGTGCCGCTCGCCGGAGCCGCCCCGCCGTCGTCCTCGCCGGATCTGGTCAACCGGGACCAGATCCATCGGTCCCCGATCCAAACGCGCTGTCCCCATCCCGGATCCCTCCGTCCCGGAACGCCTCCGTCCCGGGTTGACTTTTCCCGGAGGTGAAATTTTGACTAAGTCCCCAGATTCCAGTAATTTTCATGCCATGTTTGACCTGCCGTATCTCTGCATCCGTAGCTCCGTTTCGTGCGTGTAATATGTCAAATTGTTCGCCCGACAAGTACATCATTTCATTCCACTGCATCATTTTCATTTGAGGTTAGCTTGATGCCTGAATCATCGTTGTAAGAGTGCTTCATGATGTTTACTACTGTCTGTTATCAGAACGAGCTCTTTTGTCATTTTTGCCATGATTGATGTGTGCATCCTATGAGGTTGATGTCTTCATGTGTTTTGAACTATGCCATGTCTTCTTTACAGACTAGCACCAACATGCAAACTAGGCATCGTGATGTTGCTGTTTTAGTCCCTGTTCTGCTGTAATTTTGATGCCATGTAAACATGATGCTACAGAGAGATCCATGCATATTTTGAGATACTTCAGTAAGGATGTTTTGAACAATAGGTTATTGTCTATCCATTCATGCCCTTGGTTTCAATTATGGAGTAGTCTAGCATGTCATTTTCGTGCTCTACTTTTGCTTTAAAATGTTTCCTAGCAGATTGTTTACGTGTTATTCAATTTGGCCAAGGTTGCTATAGTTGATCCTTGCAAGCTATGGACTTGTTCTTGCCTTGGTTTGTTTCACAAACATGCCTTCTTGATGATACTATGCTTATCTTGTCATGCAATGACTTGTGGTGAGTGAATCGAGCTTGTTAAGTAGTGTTCATGTTGTTACTGTTTTGCTAGGCTGAATCTGTTATTTCGTGATGCTATATAAACATGCTTCTACAAATCATTCTATGCATAATCTGGAGATGTTCTATAAACATGTTTTAATCCACATGTCATTCTCTATCCATCCATGCCCCTGGTTGCATTTATAGCTTGCTGTAGCTTGTTGTGATCTTGCTCTAAAGTTGCTTCATAATGTTGTTGTCAGCCTGTTAACATTAAGTTCAGTTGTTTCCATGTGTTTTGTTAGTGTTCCATGCACCCTATGACCTTGCTCTTGCCATGCTTAGCTTCACAAATATGTCTTCTTACTGTTGGGTGCCTTGCCATGCCATATATTGCTCTGTAGTGAGTTGCACAAGCTCATCTACATGCCTTCATAATTCTGTTTCTGCCATGTTTGAATCTGTATAATAACTTGCCATATTTACGTGGGTGCCATGATATCTTCTGATCCTTTTTGGCTTATGGTCAGTAAGGGACTTTTGATCTATGCAATTAGTAGATTCATGCCATGCCTTTGGTTGTCATTATAAGTTCCTGTAACATATTGTTTGATAGCTCTAAACATTGCATGGTGATGTTATTTTCTGCAAAGTCTGAAATTGTTATAACTTGCAATCTTTCCATGTGTGTTTGAGCATGTTCTAGTGATTTCTGGAGATAGCTCAGTGTTCATGTTTTGTTGTGCTTTACCTGTAAATCATGTCCATGCCTTTTACTATCATGTTGTGTTGCAGTAGCATGTTGTTTTGATGCTTGCAATATGCCTAGTTGCTGTTTTGGACAGCTTGTCCTTTAAACTTGTTTCATGTGTGTGTGTTGAACCGTTTCTCCGTTTTGAGTGTCCTCTCTATGGAACTTGCTTAGAATTGCATGTAGTTTCATATTATCATGTTGCATCCTTGTTTTGTGGTGTTTGCTTGATGTTTGGGTGCATTTTGCATCAATGCCATGTTTAACTTGTTTTGCTCATATCTTCTAAGTCGTAGCTCCGAACTAAATGAACTTTATATGTAACTTGACTAGAATCTCGTGTAGATCATCCTTGTGCATCTTAACTTGCTGTTTAACCACTTGAACATAATGTTTATTCATATCTGGACCAATTTCGAAATATGCATATGAGGACTTACCGGAATTGTTATATGTTGTTACCGGCCTCATTTAAACTTGCCTTGATGTGTTGCTATTGTTTGCATCATCTTTTGCCATGAGTAGCTTCATGTAGTCTTGTCATGCATCATGCTTGTTCATGCATCATGCCTTGTTCATGTGTGGTGTGTTTACTATGTTGTGTGCTTCTTTTCGATAGTTCCTGTTTCGTTGCGATCGTGAGGATTCGTTCGTCTACGCTTGGTTCGGCTTCATCCGTTCGTCTTCTTCATGGACTTGTTCTTATTCCTTGCGGGATTTCAGGAAAGATGACCGCTACCCTGGATCTCACTGCTATCATTGCTATGCTAGTTGTTTCGTTCTATCGCTATGCTGCGCTACCTATCACCTGTTTATCGAGCCATCCCATATTGCCACGAACCTCTAACCTTTGACACCTTTCCTATGCAAACCATTGTTTGGCTATGTTACCGCTTTGCTCAGCCCCTCTTATAGCGTTGCTAGTTGCAGGTGAAGTTGAAGATTGATCCATGGTGGACAGGATTTTGGTTGGGATATCACAATATCTCTTATATTATTAATGCATCTATATACTTGGTAAAGGGTGGAAGACTCGGCCTTTTTCCTGGTGTTTTGTTCCACTCTTGTCGCCCTAGTTTCCGTCATACCGGTGTTATGTTTCCGGATTTTGCGTTCCTTACGCGGTCGGGTGATTTATGGGACCCCCTTGACAGTTCGCTTTGAATAAAACTCCTCCAGCAAGGCCCAACCTTGGTTTTACCATTTGCCTCACCTAGCCCTTTTTCCCTTGAGAGTCGCGCTCTCGAGGGTCATCTTTATTTTATCCCCCACGGGCCAGTGCTCGTTGTGAGTGTTGGTCCAACCTGTCAACCGCCGGTGGCCACCAGGGGCAACTCTGGGCTGGCCTACCGGAAGTTTGGACAATCCGGTGTGCCCTGAGAACGAGATATGTGCAGCTCCTATCGGGATTTGTCGGCACAACAGGAGGCTTTGCTGGTCTTGTTTTACCATTGTCGAAATGTCTTGTAAACCGGGATTCCGAGTTTGATCGGGTCTTCCTGGGAGAAGGTCTATTCCTTCGTTGATCGCGAGAGCTTGTCATGGGCTAAGTTGGGACACCCCTGCAGGGTATAATCTTTCGAAAGCCGTGCCTGCGGTTATAGGCAGATGGGAATTTGTTAATGTCCGGTTGTAGATAACTTGACACCAGATCCGAATTAAAACGCATCAACCATGTGTGTAGCCGTGATGGTCTCTTTTCGGCGGAGACCGGAAAGTGAACACGGTTTCTGGGTTATGTTTGACGTAAGTAGGAGTTCAGGATCACTTCTTGATCATTGCTAGCTTCACGACCGATCCATTTGCTCTCTTCTCGCTCTTATTTGCGTATGTTAGCCACCATATATGCTTAGTCGTTGCTGCAGCCTCACCACTTTACCCCTTCCTTTCCCTTTAAGCTTTGCTAGTCTTGATACCCATGGTAATGGGATTGCTGAGTCCTCGTGGCTCATAGATTACTACAACAACAGTTGCAGGTACAGGTTGTGTGATGATCATGACGCAAGAGCGATGTTTGCTTGTCTTGAAGTGCTGCTTCTGCTTCTTCTTTGATCAGGGGATAGGTTCCAGGTCGGCAGCCTGGGCTAGCAGGATGGATGTCATTTGAGTTTCTATTTGTGTTTCATCCGTAGTCGGATGATGCTCTGATGTATTGTGATGTTGTATTGATGTGGCATTGTATGCCTTATGTATGTATCCCCATCTATTATGTAATATTGATGTAATGATATACACCTTGCAAAAGCGTTTCAATATGCGGGTCTATCCTTGGTGGGACCTTCGAGTTCCTTTTGGATAGGGTCGCATATTGGGCGTGACACCTTTCCCGGTGACAGCAGGGGCAGCAAGGCACGTATTGTATTGTTGCCATCGAGGATAAAAAGATGGTGTTTATATCATATTGCTTGAGTTTGTCCCTCTACATCATGCCATCTTGCTTAATGCGTTACTCTGTTCTTATGAACTTAATACTCTAGATGCATGCTGGATAGCGGTCGATGTGTGGAGTAATAGTAGTAGATGCAGAATCGTTTCGATCTACTTGTCACGGACGTCATGCCTATATACATGATCATGCCTAGATATTCTCATAACTATGCACTTTTCTATCAATTGCTCGACAGTAATTTGTTCACTCACCGTAAGATATGCTATCTTGAGAGAAGCCAGTAGTGAAACCTATGGCCCCCGGGTCTCTTTCCATCGTATTGTATCTCTTTTATTTACATTGCATCTCATTTACTATTTTGCAATCTTTACTTTTCAATATATACAACAATAATAAAAAAATATTTATCTTATTATCTCTATCAGATCTCACTTCTGTAAGTGGCCGTGAAGGGATTGACAACCCGTTTATCGCGTTGGTTGCAAGGTTCTTATTTGTTTGTGCAAGTACAAGGAGACTTGCGTGTAACCTCCTATTGGATTGATACCTTGGTTCTCAAAAACTGAGGGAAATACTTACGCTACTTTGCTGCATCACCCTTTCCTCTTCAAGAGAAAACCAACGCATGCTCAAGAGGTAGCAAGAAGGATTTCTGGCGCCGTTGCCGGGGAGGCTTACGCCAAGTCAAGTCAAGATTTGATCTCTCGACAACTCGCCGATTTCTGGCATCGTTGCCGGAAAGATCTACGCACAAGTCAAGACATACCAAGTATCCATCACAAACTCTTATCCCTCGCATTACATTACTTTCCATTTGCCTCGTTTTCCTCTCTCCCACTTCACCCTTGCCGTTTTATCCGCCCTTTTTCTGTCCGTCTCTTTTTGCTTGCTTCTTGTGTGCTCGTGTGTTAGATCATTTATTTCGCCGTCATGGCTAGCTCTTTCTCCCTTCCTTCGTCTCCCTATTTTGAAGTCCTCCACTTCAAACAAAGACAAGGAGAAAACTTAAAAGATGCTTGGTATAGGATGATAGAATCCTATCGTAGTTGCACTATAGAGGCAGATTTCAAGATTTTACTTCGCAAATTTTATGTTGGGCTAACCATATCCCATAGACAACTCCTTGATTTTGCCGCCAAAGGGAATTTTATTGAAATTGATCCTAGTATTGCTTCTGAAATTACAGAGGGGATAGTAGGAGTACTTCCCCCACAAAAGGGTCCACTCCTTACTCAAGAAGGAACCCAAATCTTAGAGAAATTATGTGAATTGCAAAAATCTATTGAACCTCTTAAAAATGTTGGTGGGAATCTCAACCGCATGAATACATAGATTACACTTTGCAATAAGCGGTTGGATGCTCTAGACCTAAAGATCTCCGAGCATGAAGGAAAACGCAAGGAACCTCCCGGATCTGAGCATAACTCCATTAAAAAGATAAATACCAAAGATGGTAATACCTAGATCTATTCTTGTTTTTATGCCAAGCTAGGGGCATTAAACGATAGCGCTTGTTGGGAGGCATCCCAATTTTTTTTGTTCTTTACTTTTTGTTCCTGTTTAGTAATAAATAATTCATCTAGCATCTGGTTAGATGTGGATTTTTGTTTTAATTAGTGTTTGTGCCAAGTAAAACCTTTAGGATAACCTACGGTGGTAGTTAATTTGATCTTGCTAAAAACACAAACTTTTGCACGCACGAGATTAGTTTTCATAAATCACAGAAACGTGCTTTTCAGTTGATTCTTTTTGAATAAGATTAATAATCAAATTACCTAGGGCTTCCTAATTTGGTAGAATTTATGGGCTTCCAGAAGTATTCGAGAGTTACAGCTTGCTACAGAGTGTTCTGTTTTTGACAAATTCTGTTTTTTGTGTGTTGTTTGCTTATTTTGATGAATCTATGGCTAGTATCGGGGGGTATGAACCATAGAGAAGTTGGAATACATTAGGTTTAATGCCAATATAAATAAATAATGAGTTCATTACAGTACCTTAAAGTGGTGGTTTGTTTTATTGCACTAACGGAGCTCATGAGATTTTCTGTTGAGTTTTGTGTTGTGAAGTTTTCAAGTTTTGGGTAAAGATTTGATGGATTTTGGAATAAGGAGTGGCAAGAGCCTAAGCTTGGGGATGCCTAGGGCAACCGAAGGTAAAATTCAAGGACAACTAAAAGCCTAAGCTTGGGGATGCCCTGGAAGGCATCCCCTCTTTCGTCTTCGTCTATCGGTATCTTTACTTGAGGCTATATTTTTATTCACCACATGATATGTGTTTTGCTTGGAGCGTCTTGTATGATTTGAGTCTTTGCTTTTTAGTTTATCACAATCATCCTTTCTGTACACACCTTTTGGTGAGACACACATGAATCGGAATTTATTAGAATACTCTATGTGCTTCAATTATATCTTTTGAGCTAGACAATTTTGCTCTAGTGCTTCACTTATACCTTTTTAGAGCACGGTGGTGGTTTTATTTTGTAGATATTATTGATCTCTCATGCTTCACTTATATTATTTTTAGAGTCTTTTAGAACAGCATGGTAATTTTCTTTGGTTATAAAATTAGTCCTAATATGATGGGCATCCAAGTTGGGTAAAATAAGAACTTTCATATGGAGTGCATTAAACACTTTGATAAATTTGATACTTGATAATTGTTTTGAGATATAAAGGTGGTAATGTTAGAGTCATGCTAGTTGGGTAATTATGAAATTGAGAAATACTTGTGTTAAATTGGGCAAGTCCCGTAGCATGCACGTATGTTGAACGTTGTGTGACAAATTTGAAGCATGGGGTGTTCTTTGATTGCCTTCCTTATGAGTGGAGGTCAGGATCGCGCGATGGTTAACTCCTATCAACCCTTTCCCTAGGAGCATGCGTAGTAGTACTTTGCTTCGAGGGCTAATAAACTTTTGCAATAAGTATATGAGTTCTTTATGACTAATGTGAGTCCATGGATTATATGCACTCTTACCCTTCCGCAATTTGCTAGCATCTACGGTACCATGCATTGCCCTTTTTCACCTTGAGAGTTGGTGCAAACTTCGCCGGTGCATCCAAACCCCGTGATACGATACGCTCTATCACACATAAACCTCCTTATATCTTCCTCAAAACAGCCACCATACCTACCTATTATGCAATTTCAATAGCCATTCCGAGATATATTGACATGCAACTTTCCACCGTTCCGTTTATTATGACACGCTCCATCATTGTCATATTGCTTTGCATGATCATGTAGTTTATATCGTATTTGTGGCAAAGCCACCTTTATAATTCTTTCATACATGTCGCTCTTGATTCATTGCATATCCCGGTACACCACCGGAGGCATTCACATAGAGTCATATTTTGTCCTAAGTATTGAGTTGTAATTCTTGAGTTTTAGATAAATAGATGTGTGATGATTTCCATTATTAGAGCATTGTCCCATGTGAGGAAAGGATGATGGAGACTATGATTCCCCCACTTGTCGGGATGAGACTCTGGACGAAATAAAAAAAAGATAGAAAACTTTTTTTTAAAAAAAGAGAAAAAAGAGGCCAAAGAAGCCCAAATAAAAAATGAGAGAAAAAGAGAGAAGGGACAATGTTACTATCCTTTTTCCACACTTGTGCTTCAAAATAGCACCATGATCTTCATGATAGAGAGTTTCTTATTTTGTTACTTTAATATACTAGTGGGAATTTTTCATTATAGAACTTGGCTTGTATATTCCAATGATGGGCTTCCTCAAAATTCCCTAGGTCTTCGTGAGCGGGCAAGTTGGATGCACACCCACTTAGTTTTTTTTTTGATGAGCTTTCATACATCTATAGCTCTAGTGCATCTGTTGCATGGCAATCCCTACTTCTCGTATTGACATCAATTGATGGGCACCTCCATAGCCCGTTGATTAGCCGCGTCAATGTGAGACTTTCTCCTTTTTTGTTTTTTGACATAATCCCTATCATCATACTCTACTCCACCCATAGTGCTATGTCCATGGCTTACGCTCATGTATTGCATGACGGTTGAAAAGGTGGAAGCGCGTTAAAAAGTATGAACCAATTGCTTGTCTGAAACTGGGGTTGTGCATGATGGGAGCATTTTGTGTGACAAAAATGAAGCATGTCCAAACTATATAATTTTGTAGGGATAAGCTTTCTTTGGCTATGTTATTTTGATAAGACATAAACTGCTTGGTTAGCATGCTTGAAGTATTACTATTTTTATGTCAATATTAAAATTTTATCTTGAATCTTTTGGATCTGAACATTCATGCCATAATAAAGAGAATTACATTGAAAATTATGTTAGGTAGCATTCCACATCAAAAATTTTGTTTGAGGACGAGCATGAATTAAGCTTGGGGATGCTTGATATGTCTCCAATGTATCTATAATTTTTGATTGTTCCATGCTATTATATTATCTGTTTTGGATGTTTAATGGGCTTTATTATGCACTTTTATATTATTTTTGGGACTAACCTATTAACTGGAGGCCCAGTGCAAATTGCTGTTTTTTGCCTATTTCAGTGTTTCGCAGAAAAGGAATATCAAACGGAGTCCAAACGGAAAGAAACCTTTGGGAGAATCGTTTTTGGAACAACGCAATCCAGGAGACTTGGAGTGGACGTCAAGGAAGCAACGAGGCGGCCACGAGGTAGGAGGGTGCGCCCAGGGGGGTAGGCGCGCCCCCACCCTCGTGGGCCCCTCGTGGCTCCACCGACCTACTTCTTTCGCCTATATATACTAATATACCCCGAAAACATCCAGGAGCACCACAAAACCCTAATTCCACTGCCGCAACCTTCTGTACCCGTGAGATCTCATCTTGGGGCCTTTTTCGGCGCTCCGCCGGAGGGGGAATCGATCACGGAGGGCTTCTATATCAACACCATAGCCTCTCCGATGATGTGTGAGTAGTTTACCACAGACCTTCGGGTCCATAGTTATTAGCGAGATGGCTTCTTTTCTCTCTTTGACTCTCAATACAAAGTTCTCCTCGATCTTCTTGGAGATCGATTTGATGTAATACTTTTTGCGGTGTGAGATTCGATGAATTGTGGGTTTATGATCAAGATTATCTATGAACAATGTTTGATTCTTCTCTGAATTCTTATATGTATGATTTGATATCTTTGCAAGTCTCTTCGAATTATCAGTTTGGTTTGGCCTACTAGATTGATCTTTCTTGCAATAGGAGAAGTGGTTAGCTTTGGGTTCAATCTTGCGGTGTCCTTTCCCAGTGACAGCAGGGGCAGCAAGGCACGTATTGTATTCTTGCCATCGAGGATAAAAAGATGGTGTTTATATCATATTGCTTGAGTTTGTCCCTCTACATCATGTCATCTTGCTTAATGCGTTACTCTGTTCTTATGAACTTAATACTCTAGATGCATGCTGGATAGCGGTCGATGTGTGGAGTAATAGTAGTAGATGCAGAATCGTTTCGATCTACTTGTCACGGACGTCATGCCTATATACATGATCATGTCTAGATATTCTCATAACTATGCACTTTTCTATCAATTGCTCGACAGTAATTTGTTCACTCACCGTAAGATATGCTATCTTGAGAGAAGCCACTAGTGAAACCTATGGCCCCCGGGTCTCTTTCCATCGTATTGTATCTCTTTTATTTACATTGCATCTCGTTTACTATTTTGCAATCTTTACTTTTCAATATATATGACAAAAATAACAAAAATATTTATCTTATTATCTCTATCAGATCTCACTTCTGCAAGTGGCCGTGAAGGGATTGACAACCCATTTATCGCGTTGGTTGCAAGGTTCTTATTTGTTTGTGCAGGTACAAGGCGACTTGCGTGTAACCTCCTACTGGATTGAAACCTTGGTTCTTAAAAACCGAGGGAAATACTTACGCTACTTTGATGCATCACCCTTTCCTCTTCAAGGGAAAACCAACGCATGCTCAAGAGGTAGCAATAAACACTTAGCAAAATTCGGCATGAACTTTGCTAAAAGCCGGACATATCGAGCGCCTGAAATTTGCCATAACATAAACGAATCGACATTCTGGCAAAACATAGGCCACTCGGAAAAATATGACATGTCCAAAATGTGACATGTTCAAAATATGACATGTCCACTGCGAATTTGCATATAACAGGAAAAATTGCTTTAACTAAAAAAATAACAATAATTGCTTTAACTAAATAAATACCTAGAATTTGTTAACTACACCTAAAACAACTAAAACACCTAGAATTCTCTTAAATACACGTAAAACACCTAAGTTCTATTTTAAAAACCTAGCTCAATTATGTCCTAATTTAAAAACCTAGGGTTCATACTACCTAATCTGTCCTAGCTAGGGTTCGATCATAACCTACATTATTCTAAGAACCTACATTTTTTCAACTACATTGGGTTCAAAATATCTAATCTCTAATAACTATAACTAGGGAGGGAGAGAGGAGGAGGAAGGAGGGAAGAGTACCTCCCGCTGGAGGAGGAGGGCCGGCGCGGGGGGCGGCCGGCGGCGGAGGAGGGCCGGCACGGGGGAGGGCGGACTTCGGGGTAGGAGGGTCGGTGCGGGGGAGGCCGGTCGAAGGGGGAGGAAGGCCGGCGTAGGCGGGGACCGCGGCCGGATCGTGCGGGGATTGAGGGAGAGTGTGAGCGTGATTGTGAGTTAGTGAGAGAGAGGGGCGCGCGGGCCAGCGCGGGAGAAGCAGAGGTGGGCTTAGCAGCAGCTTGGGGGAGGGGCCCAGCACTATAGCTAAAGGGGCCAAGAGCGTGGCCCATTAGCAACAACGCTGGGTGGGAAACCACGGGCTACTTCTAACATGCGCTTGCAGCGCTGGTTTTTTCAAGCGTACACAACGCTACTGCTAAATGTCTACCTATAAGCATTTTCCTAGTAGTGGAAAATGCTCATGCCCCCATCCGTTTGTTAGTCTTTTGTCATATTTTTTTACTCAAGTTCTTGCTTGCTTTGGTATTTATTGCTCAAGTTTGGTGTTGCTTGGAGGCTATGATATTGGAGGCACAACATATATGGGCTCTTCGATATGTTGATATTTTTGTAGTATTGATGATGTAGTAAGCTACTATGGCAAAAAGTTATTGATGATGAACGTTGCATCCATGAAATGTGCTTGTTTGTAGAAGCACTATTTTTCTAACATTAGCCACACAACTATTCACCTTGTGCTACATGTAGTCAATGGTTAGAGACGACCATATATAAGGGTCCATTTTGTAACCTTAGATGATTTCTCATTACTTGATTATTAAACATTGTGTCTTGGATCAATTAAATATACGCTAATTATCATATGTATTGGTCTTAAAATAGCCTCTCGCTATGCGAAATCATTTCCATTTTTTATCGAAACGTGCTTACATGAGGACTTTCCCCTATAGATTGCTCCAGCTGTGGTAACTATTTCGGTTATGGCTTCATGTTTTACACCTGCTCTCAGTTACTTTGTGAATCCACATGTTGAACGATATTATATTAGGATAAATTGGCCCTAATTGTGGTGCACCTTGCTATCTTTTATGCATGTAGTGATAGTAACGTATACATCTAGAATGTTCATTCCCCCTCATGGCACAAGATGTGCTTGAAAGAGTTAGAACATCATGCTCACAACAAAGTGAAAGGGGGGTGAAGCCACGACAACGTAGGAGAGAGAGAAAGAAGTGGTGGGGGAGAGGGGGCTAAGAGCCTCTACAGCCGGACTGCTCAAACACTCCCTATTTGTCCGGGCAGACGGCCCGGCCAGTGACCATTCACAAATCATGACCCAGTCGAGCGCCTCAAACCGGCCCTTTACATTTGGGCTGACCGACACCCCTAATATCCAGCCCAAATCTGGGGTAGATATGGGGAGGTCCAGACGTGCCTGGGCGCGTGATATGTCCATTTTTGCATCATGCTTTCCTACTATTATTTATAATGTTTTTGTTCATTATTTCATTTTATGATGCAATTCTAATGCCTTTTCTCTCTTAATTTGCAAGATTTACATGGAGAGGGAAATTACCGGTAGCTGAAATTCTAGACCTAAGAGAGCTACAGTAGAGATAGCTATTCTACGAAGCTCCAAATGACCTGAAACTTCACGAGGATTTTTAATTGAATATGTAAAAATATTGGAACAAAGAAATACGAGAGGGGGCCCACCTGCTTCTCACAAGGCAACAGGGCGCACCCACCCCCTAGGGTGCGACCTAATACCTTGTGGGGCCCACAGCTGGCCTCCGGTGCCTATCTTCTGTTATATGAAGGCTTTTACCCTATAAAAAATAAGAGAAAGACTTTAGGGATGAAGCACCGCCATCTCGAGGCGGAACCTCGGCAGGAGCACTTTTGCTCTCCGACGGAGCAATTCCACCGGGGAAACGTCCCTCCAAGAGGGGGAAATCGAAGCCATTGACATCAACAACGACCCTCTCATCGTGGGAGGACCTTTCATCAACATCTTTACTAGCACCATCTCCTTTCAAACCCTAGTGTATCTATTATATTCAATCTTTGTCCCAAAACCTCATATTGGTACATGTGGTTTGCTCGTAGTGTTGATTGCATCTTGTAGTTGATGCTAGTTGGTTTATTTGGTAGAAAATTAAATGTTCAAATCCTCAAGCATATTCAATACAAGTCTGATCTTAAACATGAATATGATTTGTGAGTAGTTACTTTTGTTCTTGAGGACATGGGAGAAGTCTTGTTATAAGTAATCATGTGAAGTTGGTATTCATTTGATATTTTGATGATATGTATGTTGTTCTTCCTTTAGTGGTATCACATGAACGTCGACTACATGACACTTCATCATATTTGGGTCTAAGGGAAGGCATTTGGGAGTAATAAGTAGATGATGAGTTGCTAGAGTGACAGAAGCTTAAACCCTAGTTTATGTGTTATTCCATAACGGGCTGATTTGGATCCATATGTTTCATGCTAGGTTAAATTTATCTTAATTCTTCTTTCGTATTTGTGGATGCTTGCGAGATGGGGTAGTCATAAGAGGGTTGATTGTTCAAGCAAGAAAAACACCCTAGCACCGGTCCATCCACATATCAAATTATCAAAGTAGCGAACTCAAATCAACTAAACATGATGACCATGACTAGATGACAATTCTCATGTGTCCCCGAGAGCACTTTTCTTCACATAAGAGAACTTTCTGGCTTGTCCTTTGCTATAAAAAGGATTGGGCCACCTTGCTGCACTTTTGTTACTATTGCTACTTGTTACTTGTTGCGAGTTATCATACTTCAAAACTATCTGTTACTGCTACTTCCAATACTTGCAGAGTATACCTTGCTGAAAACCGCTTATCATTTTCTTCTGCTCCTCGTTGGGTTCGACACTCTTACTTAACGAAAGGACTACGATTGATCCCCTATACTTGTCGGCGATCAACACGTCCACCATCTCAGACCCGACCAACAATGGCCCACCCCGAACCCACATATATTCGTCCGCATCCGCATCTCGGACCAAACCCTAGCCACCCCACTCCACTTCGCCCCAGTCTCCCTTCCGGCGATCTTCATCATGTCAGGTAGCAGATTCGACTCCGAGATCTCACGATCCCTCGACTAGAATCATCCCATGCGGGGACGAGGAGGCACCAGCGATGGCTATCCACATGGCCCTCCACCGCTCCAGGGAGGACAGCGCCCAACGGAGATCTGAGCCGATCCGCCGGGAGTCCATTGCATCGTCGCAATTGCCGCTCAGATACCCCAAGGCTAGAGGCTCGAGGGGCACCCTTTGCCTCGTCGGATGCGATGAGTTCCGCCTGCCGCACCATCTCTGGTGCGGAGGCGTATGAATGTTATAGGGACCGATGTGCTTTCCGTGCGAAGCACAGGGCGCGGGAGGCCAAGGCCCGCCTTCTTGTCGACATGGTGGGGACAGTATCGTATGTTGTCTTGGACGAGGAAGCCATCTGTGCCCGCATCCTCCAGAAGAGGGAAAAGAGGAGCATGCACGCTCTCTCCCGAGTGCAAAACCGGGTTGTCTGTGCCATGGCCGGAATGCCCCCCAAAGAGGAGAAGGAGGACACTCACGAGTCGGACAACCTCGGTGATGAGCAGATCCGGTTCGATTCATATTGCGTCTTCGAACGTTACTTCCGTGATAAAGATGCCAATGGTAAGGGCAGTCATGGATAATCTTTGTCCATAGCTTTACTATGTATGTAGAACATGTAAATTTTTTTATAGTCCGATAGCAATGTATTGATGTAGTAGCCAGATGCTATATGTGGGATTACGGTAGTTTACGATGCATTTGGTCGTATGAATTTGAGGATTTGCTAAATGAGGTATCCGATTATGGAAGCAGACATTTGAGGGGTGACCGATCATGGGCACGTCCTCGGATGTTTAAGGGAGCAGATTTGCTAAGTCCGGCTGTACTTGCTAGTGAGGTGAAGGAAGGGAATGGCAGTGGGCAGGGTATGGGGCGGGTAGAGCAATACCATACCCATACCCATGTAGTCAATGGGTATAAAATTATACACATACTCGTACCCATGGGTATGAAACTTTACCCGTACCCATACCCGACGGGTACCCATACCCATTGGGCATCCAACGAGTAGAACAAACGGTACACAAGTTATTTGCAATTTTACATTCATTTATAACACATTTGACAAAATAAACATTGATCTCAACTCAAGAATAGATAGTTGAGTACATGATAATTATGTCAATTCAAATTGGCAATTGGTGACAACTTTAACATAGGTTCACATGCTCACGACACAACTTTATCATAGTTACACATGTGAATCACGGGTAAGGTTCACATGTCAGTATAAACGGGTAGGGTATGGGTAGGTAAAAGTCTATACCCGTGCCCTACCCATGACTAAATGGGTAGGGTATGGGTACTACCCGTGGGTATTAAATTGTGCCCATACCCTATCCATGCGGATACGGTATCCGCGGGTACCCGTACCCATGGGTAAAATTGCCATCCTTATGAGGGGGGCTGAACTTAGTTTTTTAGAACCCGTTTAGAATAGATACGCAATGGCAAGATTTTATGAAATCAAATACGCTATGAGCCAATGCTGGAGGCCCTGAGTTCTTATATTTTTGTTTGTGTACAAATTTTCCCTACCAACAACTAGTTAGCTAAATTTTACTTAGTTGATATTTTGCTCTGCCGGTCTCAAAGGAGCATTAGCGCATGCTAAGACGTTGGCAATCGTGCAAACAAGAACCAATATATTGGCCACGGCCAAATAATTGGTAAGGTGGCAGCGCCAACGCCTCTCTCGTTTTTTGGCACAACATGCGGATGCCTTGGCCCTTGAGCACTGTAGAACCATGTATGTGCGTGCCTCTTTTCTTTCTATATAATGCAGAAGAGCTGGTCACTCTCCAAGACCAGCTACAGCCTAGAGCTGAGCATTGCATTTGGTGATAGACTAGCGCTTGCTCACCCTGCCATGACATCCAAGGTAGCCAACAGCTCCGGCAGCGACAATGCGGAAGCCAAGCTATCGCCGTCGGGGCTCCCCGTCCGGGAGGTCCCGGGCGGCTATGGCGTTCCCTTCTTGTCGCCGCTGCGCGACCGCCTTGACTACTACTACTTCCAGGGCGCGGAGGAATACTTCCGCTCCCGCATCGCCCGGAACGGCGGCGCCACCGTGCTGCGCGTCAACATGCCCCCCGGGCCGTTCATCACCGCCGACTCCCGCGTCGTCGCCTTCCTCGACGCGCGCAGCTTCAGCGTGCTCCTCGACGACGCCAAGGTCGACAAGACCGACACGCTCGACGGGACCTTCATGCCCTCCGTCGCGCTCTTCGGTGGCTACCGCCCGCTCGCCTTCCTCGACGCTGCCGACCCCCGCCACGCCGCGCTCAAGCGCGTCATGATCAGCCTCGCCGCCGCACGGATGCACCACGTCGCGCCGGCCTTCCGCACCGCTTTCGGCGCCGTGTTCGACGCCGCCGACGCCGGCCTCGGCGACGGCCCCGTCCAGTTCAACAAGCTCAACGAGCACCACATGTTCGACTTCACCTGCTCCGCGCTGTTCGGCGGCACGCCGCCGAGCAAGGCCATGGGCGACGGCGCCGTGACCAAGGCCATCAAGTGGCTCGGCGTGCAGCTGCACCCGCTCGCGAGTAAGATCATCAAGCCGTGGCTGCTCGAGGATCTCCTTCTCCACACCTTCCGCCTGCCGCCGTTGCTGGTTCGCCGTGACTACGCCGACCTGACAGCCTACTTCGCCGAAGCTGCCGCCGGCTTCCTCAACGACGCCGACAAGGCGCAGTCCGGCATCTCACGCGACGAGCTCCTCCACAACATAGTCTTCACCGCCATCTTCAACGCCTACGGAGGCTTCAAGATCTTCCTGCCGCACGTCATCAAGTGGCTAGCCCGCGCCGGCCCGGCTCTGCACGCCAGGCTCGCCAGCGAGGTCCGCGCCGCCGTGCCCAACGGCAGCGACATCACCGTGTCAGCCGTCGACAAGATGCCGCTGGTGAAGTCGGTGGTGTGGGAGGCGCTGCGCATGAACCCGCCGGTGGAGTTTCAGTACGGCCGCGCGCGCCAGGACCTGGTGGTCGAGAGCCACGACGCCGCCTACCAGGTGCGCAAGGGCGAGATGCTCTTCGGGTACCAGCCTCTGGCGACCCGCGATGAGCGCGTGTTCAAGCAGGCCGGCGAGTTCGTCCCTGACCGGTTCGTGGGTGGCGAAGGGCGGCTGCTCGGGAACGTGGTGTGGTCGAACGGGCCGGAGAACAGCGAGCCGGCGGAGGGGAACAAGCAGTGCCCCGGGAAGGACATGGTGGTGGCGGTCGGGAGGCTGATGGTGGCGGAGCTGTTCCGGCGGTACGACACATTCACCGCCGACGTGAAGGAGATGCCGCTGGAGCCGGTGGTGACGTTCACTTCGCTCACCAGGGACAAGGCGGAGTGACCTATAGCAGACTGTTTTTTTTGTTAAAAAGACCATCCATCAAACAAAATTGTCAAAAAAGATCCCCTCTGAGACAAAGTGACAAAAAACACCCCCTTGACCGTGGCGGCAGGCCCGGCAAGCAACACGTGGCAGCTGCCCCACGGCGCGAGGCGGCAGGACCTGCCGCCACGGGACCAGGCGGCATGCAACGCAGAACGGGATTCTCGCACTCGCGACGGAACGGCAGCGGCAGTGGGCCCAGCCGCCTCGCGGGCTGGCGGCAGCCCTGTTTCCTCGCGCTGCGCTGCCTTTCCTCGTTTCATACACGCTGATTACTCCAATATCCGCAGTCCGTTCGTTTAATTATTTTGATGTCTGTCCATTGTTAGAGAGTAGACAAGCACTGAGACAACCAGAGATTCGAGCTCGTGACCGAGCGTCTGCGCATGATGCAGACAAAGGTATAAAAAGAAACTGAGTACTGGAGTGTCGGCACAACGGACAAACATCAAAAGAATTAAACGATAGACTGTGTGGAATACTGGAGTAATCAGCACGTACGAAACAGCGAAAGGCAGCGCAGTGCGAGGGAACAGGGCTGCCGCCAGCCGACGAGGCGGCCGGGCCCAGCCGGCACAGTCCTGCCGCCAGGCCCCACAGTCGCTGTCGTTCCGTCGCGAGCGTGAGAATCACCGTTCTGCCCAGCATGCCGCCTGGCCCGGTGGCGGCTGGGCCGGCCGCCTCACGCCGTGGCGGCAGGTGCCACGTGTCGTCTGCCGGGCCTGCCGCCACGGCTGAGGGGGTCTTTTTTGTCACTTCGTCTTGAAGGGGTTTTTTTTTGACAATTTCGTTCTACAGGTGATCTCTTTTGACAAAAATTCTAGCAGACTAGCACTTACTATTATAGAGCCAAGTGGCGGCAGCGCTGCTACATACAATAATTGCTATAGTGCTACTGGCCGGATGTCTGTTGCATCTCTGGTCAAATCTGCATGATTTGGCTTTTAGTTTGGAATTGCATGTGATGTGCGTGTGTCGGCGATTATGTAAAGCTCTTTGGGGTGTGGTCGTTTGAACTGTCTTATACTCCTTCCGTTTTTAAATATTTGTCTAGACATTTCAATAAGTAACTATATATGGAGCAAAATGTGTGAATATACACTTTAAAATATGTCTACATACATCCGTATGTAGTAGTTCATTTGAAATGTCTAAAAAACAAATATTTAGAAACAGAGGGGGTATAAAGGTTTATTTACATTCGTGATTTGCGAGGATGCACTCTCTTTCTTATTTATTTTTGTTTGGTAAATATGTAATAATCTAAACGTTTTTAGATTTCTTCATGGAGGGGTACTAGAATTTGATGATGGGAGACCGGGAGGGGCATCCAGTGGTCCACACTTTTGTGATAAGTAACAGGAAAGAGAGATCATTTGTCTAGCGGGGCTAGTACCATAATTTAGCGATCAGACTTGCATGTGGAAAAGTAGACAAAACGCAGAGTGCGTGACATTTTACGAGAGAGAAACCACACTCTGTTGTTAAAACATATTCATAAGCATGCATTCCACGTTACCCACTTTTGTTTTGCGTAGCATCTCACAAAGCCTCACTCTTGGCATGCACCCACAAATGTATTCCGGAACCACGATCATGTTTCATGCGCGCATGATTATGTGCGAACCAATCTGTGGTTGGATGATTAGAAGAACAGTGGTATCTCAGCCCACTAGGGTTCAAATCCTATTGCTTGTATTATTTTTGGATTTATTTCACGATTTTCGACGATACCCGTTTAGTGGGAGGAGACGTTCCCGTCGACTACGAGGAGAGCGCCGGCATCTGTATTGTGTTCTAAAAAATCCACGACTGTGCCTTTTTGACACGACATTTCACAAATTCACACTTCGGTTCAGGAACCACACCAACACACTTTTCTTTTTTGTGGGGAAACCAACACACTTTTTTGACATCACATGTCACTAAACTACACTTTTAGCTTAGCTGTCAGCGAAGTTAGCACAGAAGCTTCAGATAGACCAGCCTTCTTTCCTTACTGATTGTCTATCTCTTGGAAAAGCAGCTGCAGGCAAAAAGTTGGATGCAGATAATGTTCACTAGACCATCAGGCAAACTTTAGCAGATTACTTCTCCATCTCCAATGAGTTGAACCCTTCTATCTATTTCAGACAACGTAGCTCATCAGGTTCTAAATAGCAATGAAGAACCTGTCTTTGGTTGTAATTCTTCAGCTCATAGGCATAGTCTTTGTCCCTTTCTTTCTGTAATCTCTCAGATGTAATATCGGGGCTTTGTAATACATGTTGTACTATGCATTTGAGCTGAATGAAGTTGGCACCCTTTAGTGTCTTTTTCTGTTAAAAAAAGCTTAGCTGTGAATATTAGGCCTATCAAAATGTTTTAAATTTCGAAATGATGGTAGTATTTGGTGGCAAAAACAATGTGCTTAGTGAAATGCATGATACACTAATCTACCAATATTCAATTGACTTTTCTTTTCCTAATAGTCAAAACAAATTTGGCTGTCAAGTTACACAATCGCTATTTAGCAACTACTATTTGTTGGGTCGCCGCCTATGCAGTAATGAAGTTTATAAACACGGCGTAAAGTTGGTGATAAATGATTGCACATACTTTTTTAATAGGCATTTACATCACAAATATCATATAAGGATTCGAATAAAAACAAGTACATGAGGAGTAAGTCCTTGACTTTTACAAGGACCCTAAACCGTAATATGGAAATGCAATGGGTTCCAACACAACTTTCACCCAGATCGAGCCTTGCCGTCGTTGGAGATGAACCACTTGGGACGACGAGACCTTCGTAGCTGTGACAACATGCCGAGCAAAAGTTTACCACTCCCCCTCATACGACATCTATGACGGGAGAATGAGCCGGCAGCCCACCAGCCACAAGCAGCGGCACGAGTTGTGTTCAAGAATGTGATGTGGTTGAACTGGCCGAAAAACAGAGAGCCGGCGGAGGGGAACAAGCAATTCTAGGGGAAGGACATGGTGGTGGCAGTTGAGAGGCCCATGGTGATGGAGATGTTCCGATGGTATGATGCGTTCGCCACTGAAATGAAGGAGAAAGCTAGAGCCGGCAGTGACATTCACTTCGCTTATGAGGGCCAAGGCGAAGTGACTAACTATAGTAGCTAGTGTCAAGTAGGGTGGTGGCATTATTAAGATTAGGGTGCTGCAATAATTAGTACCAGCTAATGTGTGTTGCCTGTGGGGGCCTAATTTGCACGGTTTAGTTGCATTTGCATGTGATGTGATGCCACTTGTGTGTGTGCACGCGCGGCCGTGTGTTGACATGCGGTTTGTGATTGTGTGAGGTTTGGGATGTGGTTTGAATTGTGCAATAAAAGGGCCTATTCATGAGTTGCCGGAATGTACTCTCTCCCTTGTTGATTTATATTTCATAAACAAATATTGTTGGGTTTCCTGTTGTGGTAGCAAGCCTTTTTCTCTTTTTCTTTCTCGGTGTTGTGTGGCAAGAGAGGCCTTTTATTGGGCACTCATTAATATATGTGGGATGGGTGTTAACTTCCAGCCATCTATATTTAGGCAATCTCGAGTTATTTGGGAGCAACTAAGGGCCTGTTCTGATGTCCTCCAACTCCACGCTTCCAAAACTTCACAAATGAATTTGTCCAGAACGGTTGTAGCCCAAGAAGCTGAATTCACGAAGCTGATCGATCCCGTAGTGTAAAAATCAGAAGCACGACCGGCCCAGCTCCACCTAAACGTGAAGCGTGGAATTCGCTCAATTTACAGCGAACTGCCACCGCTAAAGAAAACGCTTCGCTGCATCCCCTCGTCGAATAGAAAAAGGATCAATCGAAGCGTTACGCTAGTCTCGCTCGAACCGGTACCCAGCTAATTGGGCCGCGTCCAGCCGGCCCAACGTACGCCTAACAGGCCACATCCCCTCCCAACTGGGCTGCAGCAACGGGAGAAGCTACACATCGAGTCGAACGCTCCTGGGATCGCTAGCTGAAGCTAGAAGCGAGGAGAAGCGAGGAGTAGAAGCTGGTTTTTTGGAGTTTTGAGAAGCTGGGGAGCCTCCGAACAGGCCCTAATTAAGGATGCCTTGGATGAGCTTTTTAGAGGGTGTTCTCATGCACAAAGAGGAGCACTCCCCATCTAACACATGTCGTGTGTGGAAAGCACTCCTGGGCGGTAGTTTTTTTTCCTTATTTTCTTGGTTTTCCTCCTTTTTTCTTGTTTTCTTGATTTTCCTAGGGGGTTTTGCTCGATGTTTCATTCGTTTTCCCAAAAAAATTTGTTTGCCACCTTTTTTATTTTTACATCGATCCAGAGCACAGTTTGTGCTCCCATATGGAGCACAAGTATGCTTGACGCGAACAATTATGCTTCAACCCCCAGGGGAGCACAAAACTAGTACGCTTGGAGGCACAAGTGTGCTTCACCTCTATGGGAGGACAAGTAGTGTACTTAGGAAGCATGTGTTAGTACAATTTGTAAGCATATGTTAGCACACTTCAGGAGCACAAGTTGTAATTTAAACTCACGGTTGAGGAGATACTTCATTTTGATAAAACGGATCTAGAAAAAAACATACGTCCAAACCTCTTATGCCCTATCATGAGGAAAATCCCACCAAAGTCCCACGGCGACAAGTAGCGCACATGTGTCACGCCACGTGTCATCACCAGATGCGTTTGGGGGTAACCTTTGCAAGGGTACCCCTTAGCTGGTCATTTTGGAGTTGTTTGGTGTTTGATATCAGCTAACACATACCTCCCGTAAATCCCACATCAATCCAAAATGAAGGGAAGCGGTATGGCACAAGAATGATCTGGTTGTATGAGAGACACGCAACATGCTCCAAAAAGTTGCAAAGGGCATAGTTTTGTCGATTCACCAACATGAATAGTATGATATCACCTCACTTATCAACAACACACACATCGACCGAGACAAAAAGGCATCCTTAGACAGATGAGGCAAAGAAACAATGAGGATGCAAAGTGAAACTTGCAATTTGCCACTCACATGATTTCTAAATGGCTTAGAGTATGTGGTTATTTAAAGTATGATCTTTGAGATTATTATTTTTGTAGGTGCGTGTTAATGATAGTTTATAGTATGAAAATATTTTTCAACTAGTCTAGCACTAATAGGCCATTGTTTTGCTTTACTAGCGTAAATATATGTGTATCTATTAGCATTAGCAGCTAGAATAGTTTGATTGCATGATTCCCGTCTATATACAAACTAAGAAATGATGAGTAGTCCTTCACTGTCAGAGTTTTCACATACTTGCATTTTTGGTTATTGTAGGAAGATGCCATGCCCACCATGACACAAATGCACCATGCATGAGTGGGGACACACGAACACACACAATTGTAGAACATGATCAAAACTTGAATATGTGTTGAGACATAAGAGAAATGAGCAATATTGGTGTCTTTGATGGCCTCTACAATAGGGACAACATCAAGCCGAGCATTATAGTTTGTTATCATTAGACGACTAATATATGCTCATCGGTGGAATGAAGAATAAACCTTCGAGAGCCAGCCACTAGTGATATAAATCAACCATCTATTATGGCTGAATGTGCCTCCACCTCTTCCCATGCAGGCACACCCCTTGATCACACTTTGTATGAAAGGAGACCACGATAAAATTGTGAATCTCTCTAAAGTTATATTGAACACATTTATATTTGTGTAAATACAAGTGTGAGTGTTAGGACTCTTGCGGTTCCATCATTCCACCATAACTCCACCACTCACAAAGTTTATCGATGGTTCAATAAAGTAAATCTTTTAAATATTGACTACCAATATATATTTTAGCATACATAATATTCATATATTTTTGGCAAAGGAGACACTAGTAGAAAAAGGGCCATTTGTCCCGGTTCGTAAGGCCCATCTGTCCCGGTTGTGGATCCGGGACTAAAGGGTCGTCACTAAAGCCCTAGGCCTTTAGTCCCGGTTCTTACATGAACCGGGACAGATGGGCCTCCACGTGGCCGCTGCGGCGAGCCCAGGCAGGAGGGCCTTTGGTCCCGGTGGGTGGCACCAACCGGGACCAAAAGGCATCCACGCGTCAGCAGCTGGCAGGAGCTGAGGTTTTTTTTGAAAGGGGGTGGTTTAGGGGTTTTGGGGGTTAATTTAGGTTGTTAATTAGCTAGCTAATAGAGAGAAGTGTTCTCTCTTATCTCCGTGCTTGGTTTACCAACGCTACTGCTATGCCTAAACATGGCTTAGATTGAAGTGAAGGCAACATGTGGTGCATGTCGAAAGTAATACTAATCCTAACTTGATCAAGTTCGGATTGTACTACTTTCGACATGCACCACATGCATGTTGCCTTCACTTCAATCCAATCCATATTCATTTCACCCACTGATATATAATAACTCTTCATGCTCGCATCATGCATCATCATAATAACAAGTCCTACTAATCATCATCATACAACTTCTACTTGTTATTAATAACAAGTCATACGATCATCATCCTCATAGTTATCGAACCAACCCTAATTAATTGTTCTTAGCACATGATCATCAGTATTAGGTAGGACCTAAATACCCTCTTTAAGGTAAAATAGCATAAAATAATATAGACCCTGACTCTCCATTATGGAGAATGGAGATCATCCTGTCTCCAATTCTTGCGCTTCGCTTCCTTTTGCTTCCAAGAACCTCCTTACGACTGTCCATACATTTTTTCCATTCTTTAATTGTCATGTCTCCACTTCTTTTAGAAATCCGGTATGGACAATTGAGATTCGTAGGATGACCAGGCTGTATGTTCAAAACATCAAGGCGACCATGCTGATACATCATATGAGGCACACAACCACTCGGGATTATCTGTTGAAAAACATAGTAATAACTTCGTTGTTAGCAATGATGTACTAGTTTTAGAAATATGCAAAAGATGCACGGATGTCGTAATGGTAAAAAATCTTACCAGGGTATCTCCATGGTAGTTACCGTAGTTCAACATGTGCACTAGTGGCACGTATTGACCATAATGTTGAGGAGTTTGATTGTAGATATTGTAATTCTCAAGATCACTACAAAATATGATCAGATGATTTTTCTCCTGATAAGTTAATTCAGAGCCTTCGGTGTAGTAGGTTCTGTCTATCATCTTCTGCACATTCTTTGAAGAATGAAAATAAGTTGTCAATGGAAATAAGTTGTCAACTATTTTGAAATAAACAATATAAATTAGCTAATAACTATGTTTGAGAAACTCAACAACGACCCAAATGTCCATATTGTCTTGCTCGATTTTAGGATCACCAAGATCCATGGTGACAAGCATACCCTTATCAAAACCATACATCTTGCAAAGTGCTTCCCAATTTTTGCAACCAAAATGGGTTACACTCTCAGAATTGTACAGCTTTACTTCAAAATCCACACCATGATGGGTCCTTAGGTGATTTTTCTTTGTTTCCATACTTTCATGGTCTTCAAAATCCATCCTCTCCAAGACATAGCGTCTTGCATAGCATGGGATAAGCTAGTCGAATTGGAAAAGATGAAAAGTACACATTAAAATAGTTGAAGTCGTGCTTAATTACAAAAAAACACTTGTCATCATTGCGTACCGTTTCAACATCAAAGGTCTCCCCGAGCTTAATGCTGAAGTGCCGATCTTTGTCCAGCTCAAGGAACCTGTCGCACATACCTCGGTCATAGTGGCACCAGTCGCACTCCCTCGGGCGGTTTTCGTCGTCCGAGTACGACATTTCCTATGTTCATAATTCAAATATTAAACTTGTACAATTAAATATATGTACTAAAAAATCTAAATTAGATCATTATTATTCATCATGGGTTGACTATCGGTATGTCGAGCCTTTTCTTGAAAACTCTCAGCTCACGTGGTGTACATATCGACCGTTGGTGATGGTAGCTCCTACTTTCATTCCCGAGTGCATTACACCAAATTGTCTAGCACACGGGAATGAAGGAGAAGCTACCCCCACGACAACAGTCGGGATTCTTCGTCCTCTCATATATATATGGTGGAGACTCTCCCTCACTGATTCCTCTCTGACATTTGCGACCGTCGGTGATGGTAGCTCCTCCTTTCGTTCCCGAGTGCATTACACCAAATTGTCTAGCACACGGGAACGAAGGAGAAACTACCCCCACGACAATAGTCGGGATTCTTCGTCCTCTCATATATGGTGGAGACTCGACAGACTTAAAGTCAACCCAAAATATTGTTTAATTATCTGTCTAAAAAAGGACATATCGAGCGCCTGAAATTTGACGGCAAGGAAATATACATGTTTATCTACTTCATATGAGCATTAAAACTTGATGGCCATTTCAATGGTTGAAAATATGAGCAAAAACATTTCAAAATATCTTATAGGACTCATATTGACATGGAGATTTGGCTAGTCTCACCTCGAGGTCGGAGGGGGGTCGGTGACGGGGACGACGGCGGGGATGATGGAGGGGGCTCCTAGATTTCCGCAAAAACAAAAACCCTATAAGCTATCAACTAATCAAATGCATACGCCTTGCATAGTGCTCTCCAATTTTCGGCAAAACCAAATTGTAAAATAAAGTATTATTCAAATTAGCATGCATTCAATTATAAGCAAAACTACATCATCTCTTGCGTCCGTACATCGTCGAATATTATCACTAATACACCTCGAATACTATCATACATATAACATCGCTAATACAGCTAGAACCGTAGCGCCCGACGGGTATCGGCGCGGGCGGTGACACCCAAAGAGAAGGAACCATCACAGGATCATAGCTCGAGTGAGGTCCCTGAAAAACCTTCTAGGTATTGTCGAACCTGCCCTCCGACGCAACCATGTAGCGACGGACGTGCTTGTCCTCCTCGCTGACACGGTGACGTACCACCTCCGTGGTGTCCGGAAGCCTCGGCACCGTCACTGCCCCATGCGACCGCCACCAAACAAGGATCGGGTCAACAACGGACTGGCTCCTCACCAACCTACGCCCCCCGGAAGGTAGCACCTCCCAATACCAGCCCGGCGGAGCCCAGTCCCAGACATGGCCCCTCTGATCATGCAGGCCTCCTCCACCGAGTCGACGACGAGGATGCGGGATAGGTGTCGTCGACGTTGATGCGGGAATAAGAACTAAAAAATAAATTAGTTTTATTAGTTTTCTTGCTAAGAATAAACTACTTCTATAGTAAAATAAAGTAGTTTTATTAAATCAGCTAGTTCAACTACTAAGCACTTAGTATAAATAAAATAAAGTAGTACTTACTAAAAATAAACTACTTCTATAATAAAATAAAGTAGTTTTTATTAAATCAACTAGTTCAACTACTAAGCATTTACTATAAATAAAATAAAGTAGTACTTACTAAAAATAAACTACTTCTATAATAAAATAAAGTAGTTTTATTAAATCAACTAGTTCAACTATATACTAAGCACTTACTAATAACCTAAAATGCACTAAATCAACTAACCTTAAATGTAACTTTTGCAACACAATTTTTTTCTAAATATGCACACACACACACACACACACACACATACACACACACACACACACACACACGAACATATACATAAATTGACAAAAAAAATTCTATGAACAAAAAAAATCATACATCAATGCATACATATCCATGGATCATACATACATCTGCGTATATATACATATACATACAACATCCATATATACATACATCAATGCAAAGAGCAGGCCGGCTGGGGCGGCGGCGGCGGCGCGCGACAGAGCGTGGAAGAGGGAGGGCTCACTTGGCGGCAGAGGGCGGCGACGGCGAGGTCGGGGCAGAGGGCAGCGTCGGCGACGGGCGCGGGTGACGGGGTTGGGGCGGCGCGGGACGGCGTCAGAGGCAGGGCGATGACGGTGACGGGCGCCGGCGATGAGGCAAAGGACGACGGCGATGAGCGCGACAGGAGAATGAGGAACTGAAACGAAAATTTCGCAAGCGCTATTTATATAGACGAAGCATTGGTCCCGGTTGGTGGCACCAACCGGGACCAATGCCCCCCTTTAGTCCCGGTTGGTGGGACCAAGGGTCTCCTTTCAACAGCCCAAAGGGCGGGAAGCAGAGGCCTTTGGTCCCGGTTGATGGCACCAACCTGGACCAAAGGGGTCCATTTGTACCAGTTCGTAGCACCAACCGGGACCAATTCACCCCTTTAGTCCCGGTTTGTGCCACCAACGGGGACCAAAGCTCGTGCTGCCCGTGGCCAAAAAGTTTAGTCCCACCTCGCTAGTTGAGAGGGACGCAATGATTTATAAGCCCCACTGCCGCACCCCTCTCTAGCTTCTCTCGATTGCAGGCTTACGGGCCTAATTGTCACTGCTATGCCTGTTGGGCCTACTGGGCCTTCTGCGAGCCTGAATCCTGGCCCATGGTAGGGTTTCTAGTCGTATTCAGGTCGTAGTGGCCCAGTAGGTGGCATTTTTTATTTTTTCCGGTTTTTTCTTTTTTTTTGCATTATTTATTTTCTTTTGTTTTTTGCTTTAGTTTTTAGTTCATTTTGCTTTTAGGTAATAAAAATTATAAACTTTCTGTTAGTGCCATTTGTTTTCCAATTTAAATAGTTTAAATTGAACTTTTTGAAATTTGTGTGAATCAGTAGTTTCTGTTAGTGCTATTAAAGTTTATAACAAAAAATTTCTTTATGAATTTTTTTTTCTTTTACTGTTTTGAACAGAAAATACTTTGATAATTTTAGTTGCATAAATTTTATATAATTTTAGTTTCAATAATACTGCAGGTTTTATAAAAGTTTATTTTGTTTTTACTTATTTATTAAAGTTTATTTTGTTTCTACTTAATTATTTTCTTTTCTTTTGTGCTTCTTTTATTTATTTTATGAAAATTCTTTCTTTTTTGCTTTATTTATTTTATTTTGTTTCTATCTGTTGTTGCTATTTTTATTTATTTTATTATTGTTTATTTATTTTACATTATTAAAGTTTATTTATTTTACATTATTAAAGTTTATTTTGTTTCTACTTATTTATTAAAGTTTTTTCTGTTTCTAATTATTTATTTTATTTTGTTTCTACTTATTTATTTTCTTATCTTTTTTTGCTTTATTTATTTATTTTATGAAAATTCCTTTTGCCTTTTGCTTTTACACAAAAGCCCTCTCCCCTGGCTGGATTGGTACCGGTTTGTGGCCTGACCCGGCCCGAAAGACAATGCTTTGGTACCGGTTCAGGCCACAAACTGGTACCAGTGATGGTGGGCCAGCAGCAGGGCCCATTGGTCCCGGTTCGTGCCGCCAACCGGGACCAAAGGGGCCAGACGAACCGGGACCAATGGCCCCATGAGGCCCGGCAGGCCCCGGGCCTCACGAACCGGGACAAATGGGCCCATGGGTACCGGTTCGTTGGCAAACCGGGACTGGGCTTATCTGGCCCGGACGTATGCCCTGTTTTCCACTAGTGAGAACATATCCAATATTTACATCGATTGATTCACACAACCATCTATTATTATGAAGTAATTAGTCATTCCGAAAAAAATGGAACATTCGACAAGGCTCAGGAAATCATAATAGGAATTCATGCATCCATGATTCTATTGCTAGACCGACATCCAAAAGTCGTCATCCAAATCATTTGAACATAGTCATAACTACCATCTTCAAGTGGTTGCGCACATAGGCATGAGAATCTTGCACCTCTACAAATCGAAGTACTTAGTCACAATGGCAAAGCCACGTTCAAGCTATGTGGTCGACTGACAACACAACAATTTGGCAAAATCCTTGGATACTAAAATTATGCAAAAAGATAGTATAAAATTGTAAACATACATGTATTTGACATCACAAGTTTAAATTGACATCACATGCTTGAACTTTTAGTATCGCCACTACTTAGTCAAGTGAATTACCCACAAGAAATTGAAAACTTTATGATTGTCTGATAGTCCAACATATATAAAGTGCACACTACTCGGATTTCTCGTTAAGTGTTCTGTTGACCATATTCAAAGAAACTAGTTGGAGGGGTGGGGTGGGGTATTTCCAGAATATCTATACCTAGTTATATGTTAATTTACATGAAAAATATCTTTTTATAACATATTCTGTTTGGAATAATTAGATCATGATATCTCCATTCCAAAATACCGAGTAGTCCCTATGTATAGCATAATTTGGAGACTTCGGAAAAATACAAAGATGCATTTTGCATACCTTGATTTTTTGGAATGCATTTCACATAACTACAATTTTTCAGAAATGTTTTCTAGAACAAGGATCAACTTTTTCACATGATATTTGACAAAATCACACTTTTGAGTATGCAACACCCTAGACTCACAGTTCAAGAGCCACCAATGCTCTTTTTCACATGGCATTTTAGAAACGACACTTTTTGGTTGGAAGGGATCCAGCTATAATAAAATTTTGCCAAAAGTACAAAACACCTCAAACATAATAAAAATTACATCGAGGTCCCTAAACCACCGAACAGCCAGTACGGCCGCAAGAACGAGTCATTGATGTGTCGTCGCTGCTCCCCTACCGGGGCCGACTTGACCTTGTTAATGATAACCGCGTGCACGGGCCTCTACGCTAGAGCTACATATAGACTACCTCCTAGAAAATGTGAGATTTTAAGAAGGAATCCTTTTTAGATCATTGTCTAAATTAAAATTTAGCCAACCAAATTCACACCATGTACTATGGATGCTCTTAGGGCTTTATGAATAGTTTCTATCAAAGGAGTGTGGTTGAGCGAACTGCATGCTTGAAATTGCAGTCTTTACAGTTTTTCAACAAATAAAAAATGTGGTTCTCTGAAATTTACTCATCTCGAAACAACGTTCTTGGCAGCAGCACTTTGCAACAAAAGGAAAAAGGTACATTCGTTGGTCTTCGCCACCTTCAGGCATAGTTTTAAAACCCACACCGGTCATCAAACGGTGATGCCACCGGTTCAGGTTTTACTAGTTGGACCGTTGGTTCATCGGTTTATTTGCTGGCTTTTAAGCCATAAACTTTTTAGCCGAAGAAGTAAAGTTAGAAGAGCCTGCAAGCAATGGAGACTGCGATGCCTAGCGAGTAAAACCCAAACGGCCGGGAGTGATGATGCAACCGACAGACGAATTTGGTTGGACTAGAGCAAGAACACTCAAGCTAAGAGTACCAAATAAATAAACAAAAAATAAGGTGAGTCAGGAGCGTAGGCTGTGCATGTGATTTTTCAGTGACCGTACCGTCCGCAGGCTGTCGGAGTCGATGCATGTCGAGAACCGATTGGCCCAGAGAAATCAAGCATAAATTTAGTACTAATATATGCACGTGGATCGCAGGACCAGCGCTCCTAGCGGCAGTATACTACGAGGACAAAGTTATCTGCTCGTGGGTAAGTAAATGTTGATATATTGACAAACACCCAGTATTTCTGAAAAAAAATTAACACAGTACAAACGCAGACAAAGTCGGAACCAGAATTTGAGCATAGGGCGCACACAAATTCGCGACGGAGGACCCAGAAGCAATGATCGTATAAGCGAATTATAATGTAGAAATATGATAAATCTTAATATAATATATCAATATCTTATGTAACAACATCTGTCTTGTAATCCAATGGAAAAAGCTATGTCAGCATATGTCTAGCGACCCCTCCCATAACCCCTCGTACTCCTCGCGCTGCCTCCCCTGGGCGGAGCCAGGCGCCCAAAAACCTAGTGCCACCAGCCCTTCCTCGGTCATTCTCCTGCAGCCGACGAGGTTGCAGTGACGGAGGGACCGATGCCCAAGGCACTAGGGCAGGTGATCGCGGGGGGGTCCCCTGAGGTGGTAGAGGTGCCTCTTTTGGTGCGCCCAGGTAAGGCGGCGCCCCTAGCCTGTGCGGCGACGATCGACTATTCATGGCCGGCAGGGCGGGCTTCCCTGCGTGCATTGGTGGCGGCGGTGGTCGGCACTGCATGGACAATGTGCGGCTCCAAACGGATCCAGTCAGTTGCGAGATCGAGGCGACACAACTTCTATTAAAAATCGTGCGAACTGCGTTCATGGCGGACGATGGCGACATCTTTGCTGTCGTTTCCCACTTGAGGCATCGTCATTGCAGGTTGCGTCAACATACTCGGCATGTTTCAGGGGAAACCCTAGATCTGGGTCTTCCAGAGTGAACGATGACGGCGCCTTCGGTGTCTCTCTCCCTCCTAGGGGCATCATTTTGGAGTAGGAGCTGGCTGGAGGAGACAAGAGGAGAAGAAGTGTTACATCTACCACAAGGCCGACATCGGGTCTTGGTGCGTGGTGCAAGGGAGTATCGCCGAGGAGCGTGTATGGATGAGTACGTGCAAGATAGTGGCGTTGTCTGGCGTCACAGTGACGTCGATGACAAAATCGCCTACTGAGGTGAGTGCGTTGATCGCTCCCTAACATGGGATAGCGGAAGATGGCGGTGGCTGATTCTAGAGCATGCGCATGGTGCACGCAAAGGGTCAAGCTAGACCGGTTGGTGCTCTTGATTTGCCGGCGGATGGTTTGGTGAGGCCACTGGAATATTTGATGTATGTTGATGTGTGGCCGGGGCACATCATCACGTGTGAAGGTATAGCGACAATAGTTGCCAGGAAGGTGGCTTCGAGTTAATCTATGTATTTGTTTTGTTGGGCTCTATTGAATAATATAATAAAATTATTGTGTGCATCGCCAGATGTAGAGGCCGAGGGTCATTCTTCATTTTGAAGAAAAAGGTTATGGACAAGGTTGCGCTTTCGGTAGATGATGCTTTCTCAAGTGTGGACGGCACTGCATCAGCGAGCATGATACTTCGGAAACATGATGGGACAATAATCTTCGCGGCTTACAAGTATTTGTTTCACTACAATGATGCGTTAGAAGCAGAGATTCATTCTATGATACAGGCATGGCGCTAGCCCTACATCACACGGAACTTCCAGTCATTGTGCAGTCGGACTCGTCCACGGCCCAAACTATCTTCAATCATGGGCCACTAGTTCGATCTCCATATAGACATCTAGCATTGGAGATTCTTGCCTTACGAGAGGTTCGGGAGTTTATTCCTCAAAAGCTTCATCGTTCTGAGAATAGGGTGGTAGATTATTTAGTGAGGTATAGTCGTATTGAGTGTAGTGCTGTTTGGCTACCCAGAGGGCCTCCATGTACTGAGAAATTCTCGCCTCTGCACTATAACTCTATAATTTTGGAATAAAACTCTTTTCACCACCAAAAAGACTATAGTTCTATAGGCATAACAAGTCAATAATCTATGCCCAAAGATTCAAAAGCCTGATTATAGCGTCTCATGATTTCCTTTTCTCTTCATAACCACTGAGGTAAAAATCTGTCAGAACTAGCATCTGATGTATAACTTTGACACGGAAAGGATCAGAACTAAGCGAGATTATTAGACAGTATCGAGATAGATTACTCGGTAGTGTTCGCATGTTGGGTGCTGATAGGGTAAGCAATCACTCTCACAAATTTGAATTCAGTGGCGACACAAGAGGAATTACATAAATGTTCTAGGGTTCGTGCGAGATAGAGGAAAGGGGAATGGAGGTAGGTAGTCGACGATCCGTTTCCATGATCCCTTGGATGCCGCCCTCACTCTCGCTTCGGGATTCAAGTAGTCTTCGTGTCGTGGGCTTCACTTGACCCATTCTGGCTCGACGCACCTTGGGTTGGGCTTCTTGTGCCTTGGCGTCTTGCTGGCAGCGACGGGGGGCTAGTTGTCGCTGCTGGTTGTGGCCCTCTTGTCAGCACTTCCTGTTGGGTCCCGCGTGTCGGAGGTGCTGACATCCCCTCCTCCTTGGGAAGAGGCTTGCCCCAAAGCCTCAACGAATGGGAAACATGCCATGAGCTCCCTTGTCTTCCCATGTCGTGCCTAAGGCCGCGGAGTTGGACCACCGTAGCTGGACTTGCTCACAGAATCCTCCATTCTTGTTGCCCCAGTGGGTGTTGAGTGTTGGTGCAATGATAGGCCCCTTGTGTTTTGGAGTTTGTTGACATAAACAGTATGGGACATTTGTGTTTACTAGTGCACAAAGAGTAACAGGTCCCTGAGGTATCGAGGAGTTTGATGCAAATGACGACGATAATCTCCTTGCGTGCAGCAAAGGTTATCACCGAAGATGATGTTAAACAAGAGCGACCCCTAAAAATTGCTAAAGTGAAGCAGTTGGTTCGGTGTCTGTCCGAACAAAAATGTCTGTGTCTGAGGAGAATGAAGACGAAGTGAAGACATAGCATTTGTTTCGTTATTCTTCTGCTCTCATTGAGCCATAGGAGCACCGTACTATTAAGAGGGGTGTAGCGTTCGAGACTTTGATTCTCTGATGCTAAACCCAAATCCTATGAAAGTTTGAGAGAAATCTCTTTGTGTTCCAAGCAAATACTTGCCAGCAAGAGACTGTGATCTTCTTCGCTGCGAGAGATTTGTCTCAGACCGAAGATTTAGCATTACTTGTTCCTCAAGTAATGTTACCGTTGCTCCAAATCTGACCGTTGTGAATGTGTCGGTTGGCCATTGGCTGGACCTCGTGTCCAAAATGGTCATTTACCATCTAGGAAGGTTGCGGCTATAAATAGCCACCCCGCGTCGGCTTTGTCCGGTGGCTGCTCCGATCGATTCTGAGAAGATTGTTGAGCACCCCCTCTTTGAGCGATTTGAGTTTAAAATCCACCGAGAGAAAAACCCCTAGAGCCAAAGAAATAGATAGTGGTTCAACATCACTGGAATCTAAGTCTAGTACGCTCTGCCTATTACTCTTGAGAGCTGCAAACTCTCTAGACGGGTTGGTGTCAATTTCTTCATAGGCTAAGAGTGACTGTGGTTCTCGAAGAAGAAGTCTGTAAAGGTTCGGAGATCGCCTTAAAGTATCTACCACGAGTGGTCAACATCGGTTGACGAATCGATTGTCGAGAAGAATAGGGTGAAGAGAGTTTATCTTCTGTGTTAAGTCATAGCCCCTCCAACCAGACGTAGTCCTTGTGCAGAAGGATGAACTGATCGAACAAATACCTTGTCACCATCGAGCATCATCGGTTATCTCTGCCACCCATGTTTACCTTCGATGCATTTTCATTTGTGTGACTTGTATCAATGCATAACTTGGTTTATTTTCGGTACTCAGTCTTAGTTCGTTGTAGTTTGTTTTTCATTCATTCCGCTGCTGGGTTCTGAGAGTTTTGAGTTTTCCGAAGAAAATTCAAAACTCCCATTCACCCCCTCCCCTGTAGACATACTCCGTTCCTGCAATTGGTATCAGAGCAAGGTACTCCTTAACTCTGCTCACTTTAGTCTAACGACTTTGGAGTTAAAGTATGTCTTCAGTGAACTACAAATCGCATCTCAAGATTCCCATATTTGATGGGATGGACTACCCCTTCTGGAAGGAGAGGATGAAGATCCATCTCCAAGCAATAGATGATGATATGTGGGATGTGGTGCAGTTCGGCCTCACAATTGCTGTACCTCAAGCCCCTACCGATGAAGAAAAGAAGCTCATTCAGTTGGATGCTCAAGCCAAAGACGAGATTGGCGGCCATCTCAATCGGGCGCAATTTCTTCACTATCACCAGTGTGAAACTGTGAAGGGGTTGTGGGATGTCCTTGAGAAGATAAATGAAGGATTTTCATCTCAGAAAGAATCTCAAATTGATACTCTTTGAGCCAAATTCAATCGATTCAAGCGCATTGGAAATGAAAGCTGTTAGCAAACCTTTGACTGCCTGAGTGACATTACAAATGAGCTTCAAGGTCTCGTCGCCAAAAACATCACTGACCATGAAGTCGTGAAGAAACCGCTTCGATCTCTTGACAATTCTTTTGACACACTTGTTCTGATGATACGTGAACAAGCTGATTTCAAGAACCTCGACTCTGCTGATATCATCGAAAGACAGAACACTGACGAGGAATAGGAAGAAGATAAAATAGATCTGTATGGTTCAAGTCAACACAAAAAACATGCTCTCAAGGCTGTGGCTAATTCCTCCTCCGATGGAAATGCCGAAGAAGATTTAGGTGACCTAGGAAGACTCAATAAGGATCTTGCACTAATTACAGAAAGATTCCAACGCTTTCACAAGAAGAGCCAGCTCCAGAAAAGAAGTTCAAGCAAGTCTAGAGGTTCAAAATCTTCTTCAAAACCTGCTCGAGAATACACCTGTTTCAAGTGCAAAAAGCATGGACACTTCACTTTGGATTGTCCTATCTGGGAAGCAGAAATCCGTGCTAGTGGAAGATATGATTTTGGCAACAATCGTGGCAAAAGCAAGATCAAGAACTACAACTCGATGATGAGAAGAAAACGAACAAATTCTTCAAGAAGGACAACTCCACTTCAAAATCTTTGTCAAGATCTTCATCAAGGATCCCTTCCAAGTCCTCCTCCTACCGCATGATTAACTCTTGCAAGGCCAATTTGTACATCGAAAAGGAAATGGATTCCGATGATGAAGAATCGTTAGAATCCGAAGAATAAGAAGAATCAGATGAGGATTCCGACTCCGGCATGGCTGGCATAGTATGTGCCTACTCTCCTGCAACCAACTACTTCGAGAATTGATACGTCTCCAACGTATCTATAATTTTTTATTATTCCATGTTGTTATATTATAATTCTTGGATGTTTTACAATCATTTTATAGCAACTTTATATCATTGTTTGGGACTAACCTATTGACATAGTGCCCAGTGCCAGTTGCTATTTTTTGCTAGTTTTTTACTTCGCAGAAAATCAATACCAAACGGAGTCCAAACGCGGCGAAACTTACTGGAGATTTTTTCTGGACCAGAAGACACCTATTGGGCCAAAGAAGTACCAGAGGGGGGCTCCGAGGGGAGCACAACCCAGCAGGGCGCGCCTGGGGGCCCAGGCGCGCCCAGGTGGGTTGTGCCCACCTAGGTGGCCTCCCGCACCGCCTTTTTTCTCTATAAATACCCAAATATTCCAGAAACCCTAGGGGAGTCGACGGAAATCAATTCCAGCCACCGCAAGTTCCAGAACCACCAGATCCAATCTAGACACCATCACAGAGGGGTTTACCATCCTCATTTATGCCTCTCGGATGATGCGTGAATAGTTTATTGTAGACCTACGGGTCCATAGTTAGTAGCTAGATGGCTTACTCTCTCTCTCTCTCTCTCTCTCTCTCTCTATCTCTCTTGATTCTCAATACAATGGTCTCTTGGAGATCTATTTGATGTAACTCTTTTTGCGGTGTGTTTGTTGGGACCCGATGAACTTTGAGTTTATGATCAGATCTATGTTTTTATCCATGAAAGTTATTTGAGTCTTTTGATCTCTTATATGTATTATTACTTATAGCCTCGTATTTCTTCGTCAAATCTTTGCTTTAGTTAGGCCAATAGATCAATTTTTCTTGCCATGGGAAGAGGTGCTTTGTGATGGGTTCGATCTTACGGTGCTTGATCCTAGTGACAGAAGGGGAACCGACACGTATGTATCGTTTCTATTAAGGATAACAAGATGTGGTCTATTTCTACATAAATAGATCTTGTCTACATCATGTTATCATTCTTATTGCATTACTCTGTTTCTCCATGAACTCAATACACTAGATGCATGCTGGATAGCACCCTATGTGTGGAGTAATAGTAATAGATGCAGGGAGGAGTCGGTCTACTAATATTAGACGTGATGCCTACATAATGATCATTGCCTGGATATCGTCATGATTACTTGAAGTTCTATCAATTACCCAACAGTAATTCGTTTAGCGACGGTATGATATTTTTCTCGGGAGAAGCCACTAGTGAAATCTACGCCCCCCGGGGTCTCTTCTTTATTATATTTGCCTTTGATATATATTTTTATTTGCTTTTATTTTCAGATCTATAAATCCAAAAACACAAAAATATCTTGCTGCAATTTATTGTTATTTGTTTTATCTCGCCTTCCCGCGAGATCTATTTATCCCATCTACTACAATATTACCCATCTTTTTACCCGTGAGGGATTGAAAACTCCTCTCTTACGCCGGGTTGCAAGTATTTGTTCTTTGTGTGCAGGAGTCGTTTACGTGGTGTTGCGTGGTTCTCCTACTGGTTTGATAACCTTGGTCTCATCACTGAGGGAAATACCTACCGTAGCTGTGCTGCATCATCCCTTCCTCTTTGGGGAAATACCGACGTAGTTCTAGCCGCATCAAAGGGAATTTCTGGCGCCATTGCCGGGGAGACATCATCAACATCTACCAGGTTCCTAATCACAAATATCATCTCCTTGCAGTTTACATTATTTGTCAATTGCCTCTCGTTTTCATCTCCCCCACTTCACAAAAAATTGCTGGTTTATTTTCCCTCTTTTTCGTCCGCCGTTTTCTCGTCAGATCTCTTCTTTGCCCGTGTGCCATGTGTCTTCTATTTGCTTGCATCTCTGCTTGCTAAAAATCTCTTGATATGGATCCTCATCCACTTGCTAATCTTTTCAAAAGATTCAATTATGATGAACCAATCAATAGTGAATTGAGTTCACTAGATTATCTTTATGAAGTTTTGCTTGAGATTTATGAATCTGAAAATTGTGATGAAGTGTTAAACGAAGAAATTTATAAAGTGATTCATGATAGCTCCTTGAATGAAAAGCATGATTGCAATGATGTTACTATAAATTCTATTAATGTCAATTGTGCTAGTGATATGCAAAACCCCAAGCTTGGGGATGCTTGTTTCGTTATGCCCACTAATTGCAATGATCATGATTGGGGTGATAATGACTTTTATGATTTAAAAAATTTATTTAAACCTCATGATGAATATGCATGCGATAATATTAGAAGCGGGTTTGGAAGAGCGTCAAGTTTAGGTAAAAATAATCCCACATATTTGGACAGTGTTCAATCTTATGAAACTATTGATGAAAGTGGGCTTGATAATCCCATTATTTTTGGAAGAGTGTCAACTTTGCATGCATGTGGATCATATAGAGAATATGTTATATGATATCTATATTGTTTAATTTTATTATGATCAGACATGTAATTATTATGAGATAGAAAAATATGATTGTAGAAGTTTTCATGTTACTAAATTACCTCTTGTTATGTTGAGATTGCCAATGTTTTATTCTTCTCCTTTGCATATGCTAGATATTTATTGTCTTGACAATTTGTTTGCTTATAAAATTCCTACGCATAAGAAATATGTTAGACCTAAATGTGTTTGCCACATGTTTTATGATGCTATCTTTGTGTTTCAATTATTATCTTTCATGTGAGCATCAACAAAATTTATGCCTAGCTAGGGGCATAAAACGACAGTGCTTGTTGGGAGGCAACCCAATGAATATTTTTTTGTCTTTTTCTTTATGTTCTTGAGTGTTTGCGCAATTATGCTGCTGTTATGATTGTGTTTATTATGTTTTAGTTAATGTTTGTGCCAAGCAAAGCCTTTGGGATCATGTTGGGTGATAGTTGATTTGATCTTGTTGAAAAATAGAAACTTTTGAGTCCAGAAAAACAATTTTCATTTTTAACAGAAGCGGGATAAAATCCTGATTTCTATACACAAGATGGATATACAAATTTCCCACGTTGTCCTATTTTTTTTTGAAAATTTCAAGTTACATAAGTATTCGAAGTTTTCCGATTGCTACAGGCTATTCTGTTTTTGATAGATTCTATTTTGTTTGTGTTGGGTGCTTATTTTGATGAATCTATGGTTTGTATTGGAGGGTATAAGCTATAGCAAAGTTGGAATATAGTAGATATAATGCAATAATAAAATATGAATGGGTTTGCAACATTACTTAGAGTAGTGATTTCTTTGTTATACTAATGGATCTTACGAAGGTTTTTTTGAGTTTTGTGTGATTGAAGTTTTCAAGTTTTGGGTGAGATCATGATGGATGAAGGAATAAGGAGTAAGAAGAGCCTAAACTTGGGGATGACCCATGGCATCCCAAGCCATTATCTAAAAGAGAGGCAAGCAACTAAGATTGGGGATGCCCGAGTGGCATCCCCTCTTTCTTGTAACGACCATCTGTATTTTACTTGGAGCTATATTTTTATTCGTCACATATCATGAATTTTGGTTGGAGCGTCTTGTATGATATGATTCTTTGCTTGTTTTGCTTCTTATTTTTAGTCAAGTATCCTTGCTGGACACACCTATTTGAGAGAGCCAAAATTATGCTATGATTTGTTAGAAGTGCTCTGTATGCTTCACTTAAATCTTTTTGAGCTATGGAATTGCTCTGGTGCTTCACTTATATCTTTTTGAGCATGATGTGTTTTATTATTTTTGAAGAAATACTCTCATGCTTCACTTAGATTTATTTGAGAGTTAGTATTTTTTTAGAAATTCTCTCATGCTTCACTTAAATTATTTTGAGAGAAGAAATTTTTTATGCTCATGTTCTTCACTTAGATTTGTTTGAGCTATCAAAAGCAACATATGAAACTAGTCCCAAAGTTATAGATATTCAACAAGGATATAATGAAAACTTCCATGAAGATCACTGGACAAAATAAACTTGATTATTTGTAATAGTTTTGAGATATGATGGTATAATATATGAGTCATGTTGATGAGTAATTATGTTCTAGTAAGAATATTGATGTTAAGGTTTGTGATTCCCTATGCAAGCACGAAAGTCAGTAGTTATGCAATGAATTTACATCCTACTTGTCATGTATTATTTGGTGTTAGTTATGCTTAATGCTCATTTATGAGATTTTTCATTTCTTCTTTGGATGCTTCTCAATCTTGTGCTAGCCTTCATTTGCACTAAGTATGATCACTACTTGTGCATCCAAATTCCTTAAACCCAGTTTTGCCACATGAGTCCACTATACCTACCTATATGTGGTATTCTTTTGCCGTTCTAAGCAAATTTGTATGTGCCATATCTAATTTTCAAAATAAATTTCTCTTTTCTGTGCTCATACCGCTCATGAAACGGTAGGGGGTGGCTGATATGTTTCCATGCTAGATGTGTAATTCTCAAGATGAGTGTTCATTCACTTGTCATTGCACGAGAGTACGGCAAAGGTATTAGGGATGCCCAGTCCCGAAATGAAAAATGAATTTACTTTATGTTGTAAAATAATAAATTCCTTGGAAAGTGTTGGTACGGAAGGCACCCGTGGATACGGCTAGCCATGGAAAGTTAAAGTATGGTGGAAAAAGGAATCAACTTTATTTTCTGTTTGGGAACCTCCTATGATATATCTAGCATGGAAAGTATTGGGAACTACTCGATCGTTTTCGTTGATAGGAAAAGCATGCCACCCAAAATGTTTTTATCTCTATCTTTTCCCCTTTGAGCTCTGGCACCTCTGCAAATCCCTACTTCCCTATGCGAAGGGCCTTCCTATTTACTTTATGCAATTTTTATTTGAGTCTCCATATTCTCTTATAAAGCACCAACTAAGGGGCATTATGATCGTACTTGAGCATTGGGTTTAGCTAATATGCGAGTGTGTTTCATGAATGGATCAATGATTGAGCATGATAGGCTAGGGATAACTTGCTTTAGTGTTGATATTTTGAAAGACATGGTTGCTTGTTGATATGCTTGAGTATTAAAGTCCCCATGTCAAAACTAGACTATTGCTTTGAACCATATAAAAGTCCAAATAACCATGCTACAAAGAAAAGAATATTTGATGAACATGTTAGGCAGCATTCCACATCAAAAAATCTGTTTTTATCATTTACCTACTCAAGGACAAGTAGGAATTAAGCTTGGGGATGCTGATACATCTCCAATTATCTATAATTTTTTATTGTTCCATGTTGTTATATTATCATTCTTGGATGTTTTACAATCATTTTATATCATTTTTTGGTACTAACCTATTGACATAGTGCCCAGTGGCAGTTGCTGTTTTCTGCATGTTTTTTACATCGCAGGAAATCTATACCAAATGGAGTCTGAACGCAGGGAAACTTTTTGTGGATTTTTTATGGACCAGAAGACATCCAATGGGCCAAAGAAGTACCGAAGAGGGAGCCCGCGGTGAGCACAAGACACCAGGACGCGCCTGGAGGCCCAGGCGCGCCCTGGTGGGTTGTGCCCACCTCAGTGGCCTCTCGCACCGCCTCTTTTCTCTATAAATACCCCAATATTCCAAAAACCCTAGAGGAGTCGAGGAAAATCAATTCCAGCCACCGCAAGTTCTAGGACCACCAGATCAGATCTAGACACCATCATAGAGGGGTTCATAATGCCCATTGGTGCCTCCCCAATGATGCGTGAGTAGTCTTTTGTAGACCTACGGGTCCGTAGTTAGTAGCTAGATGGCTTCCTATCTCTCTCTCTTTTGATTCTCAATACAATGGTCTCTTGGAGATCTATATGATGTAACTCCTTTTGCGGTGTGTTTCTTGGGATCCAATGAACTTTGAGTTTATGATCAGATCTATCGTTTTATCCATGAAAGTTCTTTGAGTCTTCTTTGATCTCTTATATGCATGATTGCTTATAGCCTCATATTTCTTCTCCTATATTTGGGTTTTGTTTGGCCAACTTGATCTATTTATCTTGGAATGGGAAGAGGTGCTTTGTGATGGGTTCGATCTTACGGTGCTTGATCCCAGTGACAGAAGGGGGAACGACACGTATGTATCATTGCTATTAAGGATAACAAGATGGGGGTCTATTTATACATAAATAGATCTTGTATACATCATGTCATCATTCTTATTCCATTACTCCATTTCTCCATGAACTTCATACACTAGATGCATGCTGGATAGCGGTCGATGTGTGGAGTAATAGTAGTAGATGCAGGCAGGAGTCGGTCAACTAATCTTGGACGTGATGCCTATATAATGATCATTGCCTGGATATCATCATGATTATTTGAAGTTCTATCAATTGCCCAACAGTAATTCGTTTACCCACCGTTTGCTATTTATATCGAGAGAAGTCACTAGTGAAATCTATGGCCCTGGGTATCTTCTTTATCATATTTGCTTTCATGATCTATTTTTTATTTGCGATTATTTTCAGTTCTATTAAACCAAAAATACAAAAATACCTTGCTGAATTTTATTTGCTTTTATTGCATCTATCAATCTCTCATATTTTTATCCCGTCTACTTGCCAATTTCTGGCGCCATTGCCCGAAAGGGATTGTCAACCCCTTTAATACGTCGGGTTCCGAGTATTTGTTATTTGCAGTTTTTTGCTTGTTTTTTACTTCACAGAAAATCAATACCAAACGGAGTCCAAACGCAGCGAAACTTCTTGGAGATTTTTCCTGGACCAGAAGAAAGTTGGGCCAAAGAAGTACCAGAGGGGGGCTCTGAGGGGAGTACAACCCACCAGGGCATGCCTGGGGGCCCAGGCGCACCCAGGTGGATTGTGCCCGCCTCGGTGGCCTCCCGCGCCACCTCTTTTCTCTATAAATACCCCAATATTCCAAAAACCCTAGGAGAGTCGACGAAAATCAATTCCAGCCGTCGCAAGTTCCAGAACCACCATATCAAATCCAGACACCATCACGGAGGGGCTCATCATCCTCATTGATGCCTCTCCAATGATGCGTGAGTAGTTCATTGCAGACCTACTGGTCCGTAGTTAGTAGCTAGATGGTTTCCTCTCTCTCTTTTGATTCTCAATACAATGGTCTCTTGGAGATCTATTTGATATAACTCTTTTTGCGGTGTGTTTGTTGGGATCCGTTGAAATTTGAGTTTATGATCAGATCTATGTTTTTATCCATGAAAGTTATTTGAGTCTTTTGATCTCTTATATGTATGATTACTTATAACCTCGTATTTCTTCTTCGAATCCTTGGTTTAGTTAGGACAACTAGATAGATTTTTCTTGCCATGGGTAGAGGTGCTTTGTGATGGATTCGATCTTACGGTGCTTGATCCCAGTAACAGAAGGGGAACCGACACGTATGTATCGTTTTTATTAAGGATAACAAGATGGGGTCTATTTCTACATAAATAGACCTTGTCTACATCAGGTCATCGTTCTTATTGCATTACTCCGTTTCTCCATGAACTTAATACAGTAGATGCATGCTGGATAGCTATCGATTTGTGGAGTAATAGTATTAGATGCAGGCAGGAGTCGGTCTACTGGACGTGATGCCTATATAATGATCATTGCCTGGATATCGTCATGATTATTTGAAGTTCTATCAATTGCACAACAGTAATTCGTTTACCCAATGTATGCTATTTTTCTCGAGAGAAGCCACTAGTGAAATCTACGGCCCCCGGTCTCCTTTTATTATATTTGCCTTTGAGATCTATTTTTATTTTCTTTTAGTTTCAGATCTATTAATCAAACAAGAAAAAAATACCTTGCTGCAATTTATTGTTATTTATTTTATCTCGCATTCCTGTGAGATCAATTTATCCCATCTACTACAATTTTACCTATCTTTACACCCGCGAGGGATTGACAACCCCTCTCTTACGTCGGGTTGCAAGTATTTATTATTTGTGTGCAGGAGCCATTTACGTGGTGTTGCATGGTTCTCCTACTGGTTTGATAAACTTGGTCTCATCACTGAGGGAAATACCTACCGTACCTATGCTACATCACCCCTTCCTCTTTGGGGAAATACGACATAGTTCAAGCCGCATCAGGAATTCATCAAGCAACGATGAATCTCCTGCCTACTGTTTCATGGCCAAAGCCTCGAAGGAAAAGGTATCCTCCAAAAATCATAAGATTCACTCCAGTGATCAACATTCTTCTAATGAGGATGACCATGCTAAGTTGATCAAAATTGCTAATATTCAACAAAACTCTCTTGAGAAAATTGAGAAAACCCTCAGGAAATGTGAAGGGTTGTTGGTTGAGGAGATGGAGAAAAATATGTTACTGACCGAAAGGTATTCCACTCTCAAGTCATAGATGGATGAACTGACAAATCGTCATGATTTTCTCTCAGTAGACCACGAAAGATTGACCTATGTTTACCTAAAAAGGAAACAAGAACTCGAGGCACTGGGAGAAGCTCATGAGGATTTGATCAGAGAAAATTCTCTTCTGACCCAACAACTTAAAGAAAAACCTGAATTTTTTGAGCCACCATGTTTAAAATTCTTTAAATGAACCAATGCAGAATGAAATGATGAATCATCTGTGAATGCTAACCCCTCGGTCGAGGAAAATGGTTCTGTTTCTGATGAAAATGCTAGGTTGAAGGATCATCTTCAGACATGAATGTTCAAATCTCTCAAAGGGCATCAAACCCTTTGTGATGTTTTGAAGAAATCCATTTTCACAAAAATCCTAGGAAAGAAGGCATCAGTTTTGAAAGGAACCTAAATGAAAATGGCACCTACTGGGAACCTCATCAATATCCCCAGACAATGTGGGTTCCTGCAAACAACAAAACGTTCGATCCAGCATTACTCTCGGGATATGACTCTCCCATCCTTGAATATCCTAATAATGATTCTCTGGACAACTATAAGTTGTTCTAAAATCAACATGATGAGACTGTTACTCACTATGTTGGGCCAAACAACAGGAATGGGACCCAAAGAAAGCAATATTGGTGCCTAAGAAAGTTATTGAAGCATTACTTGTAACCACATTACTAACCATGCAGTCTCAAAATGCTCGTTACTTCCGTGAAAAAGTTCGACAGAATGAGTACATGCATACCTCATTCAACCATTATACTCATGCTTATGGAAGGAATTTCAATGCTTATTCTTTCAATTATGCTCGTACCTCATCGAGTAACAATTATGCTTATCGAAAGAAATCATATCCTGCTCGCTCTACTATTTCGAAGCCACCTGCAAAGATGTGGGTGGTTAATAAAGCCTAATTATTCTGCAGGACTATGTCTCCAGGTGTACCGAATGGATAATGGATAGTGGATGCACTAGTCATATGACCAGAGACAAGTCATTGTTTGTCGAGCCCAACTTAACTGCTTCTCCTATGAAGTATATCACTTTTGGCGACAACAACATAGGGAAGGTAATTGGGCCAGGTAAAATTGCCATATCCAAGGACAAATCTATTGATGATGTTTTACTTGTTCAGTCTCTGGGATTGAATCTTATGTCAGTTGGGAAGCTATGTGATCTAGGCATGCTAGTTCTGTTTTCCATATCCAAATGCATTGTCTTCATGGCCTCGAACAATTCCTTCATCTTCGAGGGAATTAGAAAGGGTGATAACCCGCAAGTATACGGGATAGTTGTAGCCTCTTTCGATAAGTAAGAGTGTTGAACCCAACATGGAGCTAAAGGTAGAACAAATACTCTCTCAAGTCCTATCGGCCACTGATACGACTCTACGCATGCTTGACGTTCGCTTTACCTAGAACAAGTATGAAACTAGAAGTACTTTGTAGGTGTTGTTGGATAGCGTTGCAAGATAATAAAGAACACGTAAATAAAAAGTAGGGGCTGTTTAGATAAATATGCAATAAAGTAAATATAGCGAGTGTGGAAAAGTGGTGGTAAGAGTTGCGGAATTGTCCCTAAGCAATTGACTACTTTACTAGACCGATAGCAAGTTTTATGTGGGAGAGGCCACTCCTAGCATGTCATCCCTGACTTGGAATTCTATGCACTTATGACTGGAACTATTAGCAAGCATCCACAACTACTAACGTTCATGAAGGTAAAATCCAACCATAGCATTAAGATAAATTGGTCCCCCTTCAATCCTGTATGCATCAATTTCTATGCTAGGTTGAAGCTTCTGTCACTCAAGCCCTCCATTACATAGTCCTATCAACATACAACTAACCCTATGGTGTGATCCACACACACTCTCATATGATGGGTGCCAAAGGACAGCAACATAACCACAAGCAAATTAAATCAATCATAGCAATTCATCGACCACCAATAGGACAACGAAAATCTACTTAGACATCATAGGATGGCAACACATAATTGGATAATAATATGAAGCATAAAGCACCATGTTCAAGTAGAGGGTACAAGGGGTTGCGGGAGAGTGGACCAATGTATATATAGGGGGTAAGGTGATGGAGATGTTGGTGAAGATGGCGGAGGTGTTGGTGAAGATCGCGGTGATGATGATGGCCCCCGGCGGCGTTCCGGCGCCACCGAAAGCAAGGGGGAGAGAGCCCCCCTTCTTCTTCTTCTTCCTTGACCTTCTCCCTAGATGGGAGAAGGGTTTACCCTCTGGTCCTTGGCTCTCATGGCTTGGGAGGGGCGAGAGCCCCTCCGAGATTGGATATATCTCTCTGTTTCTGCGTTCCCTGATTCTGCCCCTTCACCGTTTCTTTTATATCCAGAGATCCGTAACTCCGATTGGGGTGAATCTTTTGCCCATATTTTTCTCATAAAATTAGCTTTCTTGCGGTAAAAGAAGAGCGTCAACTGCCTTACAGGTGGCCCAGGAGAGTGCCAGGCGCGCCCAGGGGGAGGGCGCGCCCCCTATCTCCTGGCCACCTCGGGCACCGTTTCACGTTGATTCTTCCTCTAGAAAATCCCAAATATTCCAAAATAATTCTCCGCCCATTTTTATCCTGTTTGGATTCCATTTGATATTGGGTTTCTGCAAAACATAAAACATTCAACAAACATGAACTGGCACTGGGCACTGGAGCAATATGTTAGTCCCAAAAATAGTATAAAAAGTTGCCAAAAGTATATGAAAGTTGAAGAATATTGGCATGGAACAATAAAAAATTATAGATACGGCGGAGACGTATCTGCATCCCCAAGCTTAATTCCTGCTCGTCCTCGAATAGGTAAATGATAAAAAAGATAATGTTTGATGTGGAATGCTACCTAGCATAATCTTGATCATATGTCTAATCATGGCATGAATATTAAGACACGAGTGATTCAAAGCAATAGTCTATCATTTGACATAAAAAAACAATAATACTTTGAGTGTACTAATAAAGCAATCATGTCTTTTCAAAACAACAAGGCCAAAGCAAGCTTATCCCTACAAAATCATATAGTTTGGCCATGCTTCATTTTCGTCACACAAAATGCTCCAATCATGCACAACCCCGATGAAAAGATGAGTAATTGGTTCATACTTTTTAACGCACTTCAGCTTTTTCAACCCTCACGCAATACATGAGCACAAGACATGGATATAGCACTATAGGTGGAATAGAATATGATGGTGGGGGTTATGTGGAGAAGACAAAAAAGAAGAAAGTCTCACATCGACGCGGCTAATCAACGGGCTATGGAGATTCCCATCAATTGATGTCAATGTGAGGAGTAGGGATTGCCATGCAACGGATGCACTAAGAGCTATAAGTGTATGAAAGCTCAAACTAAAAACTAAGTGGGTGTGCATCCAACTTGCTTGCTCATGAAGACCTAGGGAATTTGAGGAAGCCCATCGTTGGAATATACAAGCCAAGTTCTATAATGAAAAATTCCCACTAGTATATGAAAGTGACAACATAGGAGACTCTCTATATGAAGAACATTGTGCTACTCTGAAGCACAAGTGTGGTAAAAGGATAGTAACATTGCCCCTTTTTTTCTTTTTTTTCTTTTTGGGTGGGCTTCTTTGGCCCGCTTTTTTATTTAGGCTTCTTTGGCCTTTCCCTTTTTTTCTTTTTCTTTTTTTTCATGGGGCAATGCTCTATAATGATGATCATCACACTTTTATTTACTTACAACTCGATACTAGAACAAAGATATGACTCTATATGAATATTTCCAACGGTGTACCGCGATGTGCAATGATCTAGCGTAGCAATGACATCAAAAAATGGACAAGCCATGAAAACATCATGCTAGCTATCTTACGATCATGCAAGGCAATATGACAATGAATTCTCAAGTCATGTATATGATGATGATGGAAGTTGCATGGCAATATATCTTGGAATGGCTATGGAAATGCCATAATAGGTAGGTATGGTGGCTGTTTTGAGGAAGATATAAGGAGGCTTATGTGTGATAGAGTGTATCATATCACGGGGTTTGGATGCATCGGTGAAGTTTGCACCAACTCTCGAGGTGAGAAAGGGCAATGCACGGTACCGAAGAGGCTAGCAATGATGGAAGGGTAAAAGTGCGTATAATCCATGGACTCACATTAGTCATAAAGAACTCATATACTTATTGCAAAAGTTTATTAGCCCTCGAAGCAAAGTACTACTACGCATGCCCCTAGGGGGATAGATTGGTAGGAAAAGACCATCGCTCATCCCCGACCACCACTCATAAGGAAGACAATCAAAGAAACACCCCATGCTTCAAATTTGTCACACAACGGTTACCATACGTGCATGCTACAGGACTTGCAAACCTCACCACAAGTGTCTCTACAATCCAAAACTACCCACTAGCATGACTCTAATATCACCATCTTTATATCGCAAAACTATTGCAAGGAATCAAACATATCATATTCGGCGATCTACAAGTTTATGTAGGATTTTATGACTAACCATGTGAATGACCAATTCCTGTCATCTCTCTGAATAGATATAAGTGAAGCAAGAGAGTTTAATTCTTTCTACAAAAGATGTGCCCATACTCTAACAAATATAAGTGAAGCAAAATAGCATTCTACAAATGGCGGTTTTCTATGTGAAGAGAAACAGGCAATCCAAACTTCAAATGATATAAGTGAAGCACATGAAGCATTCTATAAAGCCACACTCAAAAGATTTAAGTGAAGTGCAATGAGCATTGTATAAATCAACCAAGTACTATCTCATACTAGCATGGTGCATAAAATAAAAATGAAAACTAGATGCAAAAGACGCTCCAAGACTTGCACATAATGCATGAACGAAACGAATCCGAAAACATACCGATACTTGTTAAAGAAAGAGGGGATGCCTTCCAGGGCATCCCCATGCTTAGACGCTTGAGTCTCCTTTAATATTTACTTGGGGTGCCTCGGGCATCCCCAAGCTTGATCTCTTGCCTCTCTTCCTTTTCCTCATATCGAGACATCCTCGATTAGACACTTCATCCACACAAAACTTCAACAGAAAACTCGGTAAGATCCATTAGTATAATAAAGAAAATCACCACTCTAAGTACTGTTGCAAACCAATTCATATTTTATTTTTGCATTGTGTCTGTTGTAATATAACTTTTTCATGGCTTAAATCCACTGATATAAATTGATAGATTCATCAAAACAAGTAAACTATGCATCAAAAACAGAATCTGTCAAAAACAGAACAGTCTGTAGCAATCTGAACATACACCATACTTATGGTACCCCAAAAATTCTACAAAATTAAGTAAAATAAACAAGTTGTGTATCAAGACAGTGCAAAAGGAATAAAAACCAATTGACGTTCCAGTTAAAAATCTAAAATCATGCACTACAGCCAAAGTTTCTGTCCTGCACCATACAAACCAACAAGCATTGTAAACATCCTAAAGGCAAACCTTGGCACATTATTTTTATAATACAATGGAATTGTACAAGGGGATAATTATTTTTGATGAAAAGTTTCTGTACTCAAGATTCACAAAGTTTCCGTGAGCATGAACAAAGTTCAAGGAGCTCTCCCACTTCAACAATGCTTGTATTTCTTACTTTCACTTTCCTTTTTGAAAAGTTTATGAGTTCCCCTCTTTTTTTTAAACTATATAAAAGCACTCAACAGAAATAAATGACTCTCTAAAACTTCCGGGTTGTCTCCATGACAGCGCTTTCTTTAAAGCCATTAAGCTAGGCATATAGTGCTGAAGTAATGGATCCACCCGGATCCCAAGGTATATCAAAGCCAATTTTAATTAACAATGATTTGTAATTTAGTAGTGAGCACAAAGCAACATATATCAAGAAATGACGAAGTCTAACTCTCTTCCTATGCATCGGCATGTCATAAAAGAACAATTCATGCACACCAAGTAAAGGCCAATGCATAGTATAAGTAGTTTCTTGCAATTCTATCGTGTTGGAGACATAGAAAGGTGGAGATATAGTTCCTCTCTCATAATAATTGCAAGTAGGAGCAGCAAGCACATGCATATTACAGTCATCAAAATCATCATGTGCAATGGTAAAAGGCAACCCATCAATATAATCCTTACTAAGCGCAAACTTCTCCGATATAGTGTAGTCGGGAGAATTCAAAAAGATAATAGGACTATCATGCGTGGGTGCAATAGCAACAATTTCATGTTTAACATAAGGAACTATAGCAAGTTCATCTCCATAAGCATAATTCATATTGGCATCTTGGCCACAAGCATAGCAAGCATCATCAAAAAGGGATATGTCAAGAGAATCAATGGGATCATAGCAATCGTCATAGCAATCATCCTTCGGTAAGCATGAAGGGGAATTAAACAATGTACGAGTTAAAGAGTTACTCTCATTAGAAGGTGGGCACAGGTGATCAATCCGCTCTTCCTCCTTTTGTTCTTCGCTCTCCTCATCATCTTTTTCATCCAATAAGCTCACAGTTTCATCAATTTCTTCTTCCATAGCTTCCTGCAAAATATTAGTCTCTTCTTGGATAGCGGAGACTTTCTCAATAAATGCATTAATATTGTAATTGTATTCATAATTTTCATAGCAATATCTAAGTATAGCAAGATTTTCAGGCCTATAAACATCATCATCAAAAGCTTCATACTTTTCAAACAAAGATTCAACTTCATAAGCAGCCTTAAAAACAATAAATTCTTCAATTTGTCCAACATCATAGTAATCATATATACCATTAGGATAAGAAGCTAAGGTTTCATTATCATTAAATTTGCATGAAAAGGGAAGGTGTGGAGCCTTCATCCTAGAGCAACAAGTAATATCATATCTCAAGCATAGATCCCAAGCATACCAACGCAACATATTAATTTGATCCCATAATAGTTTCCCTTTTTGTGTAAAGCGATAATCCCTAAAGTATTCACATTGATCCAACGTGTCTCCCATTATAAAGTTGAATGGGGTTTTCTCAGGATTATCAAAGTAGTACATAATATCTTTCACATAATGAGAATCGAGGGCTTTAGGAGTTACCCCTTCTCCATGAGTAGCAAGTACACCTAATGTTTTTGGTATTTCGTGTTCCATATCCATAACTAAAGATAGAGAACAACAAATAAAAATTACTTAGTGATAAAGCAAACAAGCACACACGAGAATATTCACCCCACGCTATGACTCCCCGACAACGGTGCCAGAAAAAGGTCTTGATAACCCGCAAGTATACGGGATAGTTGCAGCCTCTTTTGATAAGTAAGAGTGTCAAACCCAATGAGGAGATAAAGGTAGAACAAATACTCTCTCAACTCCTATCGGCCACTGATACGACTCTACACACGCTTGACGTTTGCTTTACCTAGAACAAGTATGAAACTAGAAGTACTTTGTAGGTGTTGTTGGATAGGGTTGTAAGATAATAAAGAACACATAAATAAAAAGTAGGGCTGTTTAGATAAAGATGCAATAAATTAAATATAGCGAGTGTGGAAAAGTGGTGGTAAGAGTTGTGTAATTGTCCCTAAGCATTTGACTACTTTACTAGACCGATAGCAAGTTTTATGTGGGAGAGGCCACTGCTAGCATGTCATCCCTGACTTGGAATTCTATGCACTTATGATTGGAACTATTAGCAAGCATCCGCAACTACTAACATTCATTAAGGTAAAACCCAACCATAGCATTAAGATAAATTGGTCCCCCTTCAATCCCGTATGCATCAATTTCTATGCTACGTTGAAGCTTCTGTCACTCTAGCCCTCCAATACATAGTCCATACAACTAACCCTATGGTGTGATCCACGCGCGCGCTCATATGATGGGCACCAAAGGACAGCAACATAACCACAAGAAAATTAAATCAATCATAGCAATTCATCAACCACCAATAGGACAACGAAAATCTACTCAGACATCATAGGATGGCAACGCATCATTGGATAATAATATGAAGCATAAAGCACCATGTTCAAGTAGAGGGTACAATCGGTTGCGGGAGAGTGGACCGCTGTAGATAGAGGGGGGAAGGTGATGGATATGTTGGTGAAGATGGCAGAGGTGTTGGTGAAGATCGCGGTGATGATGATGGCCCCGGCGGCGTTTCGGCGCCACCGGAAGCAAGGGGGAGAGAGCCCCCATTCTTCTTCTTCTTCCTTGACCTTCTCCCTAGATGGGAGAAGGGTTTCCCCTCTGGTCCTTGGCTCTCATGGCTTGGGAGGGGCGAGATCCCCTCCAAGATTGGATCTATCTCTCTGTTTTTCCGTTCCCTGATTCTGCCCCTTCACCATTTCTTTTATATCCGGAGATCCATAACTCCGATTGGGGTGAAGTTTTCACCCAGATTTTTCTCATAAAATTAGCTTTCTTGCGGTAAAATAAGAGCGTCAACCCCCTTACGGGTGGCCCAGGAGAGTGCCAGGCGCGCCCAGGGGGGGCGCCCCCTATGTCCTGGCCACCTCGGGCACCGTTTTGCGTTGATTCTTCCTCCGGAAAATCCCAAATGTTTCAAAATAATTCTCTATCCGTTTTTATCCCGTTTGGATTCTGTTTGATATTGGGTTTCTGCGAAACATAAAACATGCAACAAACAGGAACTGGCACTAGGCACTGGATCAATATGTTAGTCCCAAAAATAGTATAAAAAGTTGCCAAAAGTGTATGAAAGTTGAAGAATATTGGCATGGAACAATCAAAAATTATAGATACGACGGAGACGTGTCAAAGGGTGATCTTTATATTTTGGATTTCTCTAAGGGTCCCTCAGTACAAACTTATTTTCTTGCAAAAGCAATCGAAGGTTGGCTGTGGCACGTAGACTTGGTCATGCAGGTATGAGAAATGTGTAGACTCTGGTGAAGAAAAATCATCTCCGTGGCATTCCTGATGTAAAATTCGACAAGAATCGTCTTTGTGCTGCATGTGAGGTTGGTAAATTGGCTAAAAATCATCACTCATCCAAGACAGTTGTGGCTACTACACGACCACTGGAAATTCTTCATATGGATTTATTCTGTCCTCAAAATTATGCAAGTTTTGGTGGCAGTCTTTATGATCTGGTTATTGTTGATGATTTCTCTTGATACACTTGGGTATTCTTTCTCGAAGACAAAACCTACACCCAAGATATCTTCAAGAGCTTCACTAAGAAGGCCCAGAATGAATATGATGTGCAAATTAAGCACGCCAGAAGTGACAATGGAACTAAGTTCAAAAATACTCATATTGTTGAATTTCTCGATGAACATGGTATTACTCATGAGTTGTCTGCCGCATACACTCCCCAACAGAATGGAGTTATTGAATGAAAGAACAGAACTCTCATTGAAATGGCGAGAACAATGCTTAGTGAGTACAAAACTGCCATTCGCTTTTGGGCTGATACTATTAACACTGCTTGTCATGTTATCAATCATGTTTATCTTCACAAGTTCCTTAAGAAAACTTTATATGAGCTTATGCCAGCAAGAAACTGAATGTTTCTTATCTACGTGTTTTTGGTGCACCTTGTTACATTCTTGATATGAATCATTCTTCCAAGTTTGCACCCAAGGCGCATGAAGGTTTTCTTCTTGGATATGGCTCAAACTTGCATATGTATCATGTCTATAACTCTCACCACATGAAAGTTATGGAAACAGTAAATGTGCGGTTTGATGAATCTAACAGCTCCCAAAAGGAGTACCTGCCTAATGTGATAGATGAACCACTGATATAGGATTCTATTCGGTAAATGGCTATTGGGAGGATCAAGCCTGTTGGAGGAAATGCACCCGAATCCGCTAATCATGATGCTCCTATGACTTGAAGTAGAACTCGTCAAGCCATTGCCGAAGCAAATGCTCTTCCAAATGCAAATGGCAATCAAAATTGAAATGGTGATCCGAATGGAAATCCCGAAGGGAATGATGACACAAATGCTGATGCTGATGAAAATGAAAATGATCATCACAAAGAAAATGCACATCCTCGAGTGGCTAATCGAGTTGATACTTCATTAATTCTCGATGAACTTGAGAATCTAGGTTTTCGACCCACAACTCCTTCACTCACTCGTTTGGCTAACTACTATGGCAGTTTCTCCTTTGTTTCATTGGCAGAACCTACCATGTATGAAGAGGCAATGAATGATCTAGATTGGATGAATGCCATGCAAGAGGAGTTGTGCAATTTGAACTTAATGATGTATGGGAACTGGTTGACAAACTGAATCCCAAGAAGCACAATATCATCGACACAAAATGGATTTTCTGCAATAAGCAAGATGAAAATGGCATTGTGGTGAGAAACAAAGCACATCTTGTTTCTCAAGGGTACACACAGGTAGAAGGTATTGATTTCGGTGAAACATATACTCCTGTTGCACGCCTTGAGGAATTAGTATTCTTCTCACTTATGAAAATTACAATGATATCTTGCTTTAACAAATGGATGTGAAGAGTGCTTTCCTCAATGGTGAAATCGATGAGGAAGTTTATGTTAGACACCCACCTTGCTTTGAACATCCCGAGTTTCCTAACGAAGTTTTCACATTGAAGAAAGCTTTGTATGGGTTGAAGCAAGCCCCTCGAGCTTGGTATGACACCTTGAAGAAGCTTTTGCTCGATAAAGGGTTCAAGCCAAGATCCACTGATCCCACACTTTTCACTCATGTTGTTGATAATGATCTATTCGTATGTCAAATCTAGCTACGTGGATGATATTATCTTCGGTTGTACTAACAATGCTTGCAGCTTAGAGTTCGGGAAAATGATGTCTGATAAATATCAAATGTCTATGATGGGTGAACTCAAGTTCTTTCTCGAACTGTAAATTCGTTAACAGGCAAATGGAGTTTTCATATCTCAGGAGAAATATCTGAAAGAATGCCTGAAGAAGTTGAAAATGCAAGATTCCAAACTGAAGGGCTACAAAACTTCCATGCCCACGAATGGTAAGTTGGATGCAGATGTGTATCGTAAGGACTACGATCAGAAGGCTTATCATTCTATGATTGGTTCTCTTCTTTATTTATGTGCATCCAGACCTGACAATACATTGGGTGTTTGCATGTGTGCCTGCTATCAAGCTAGACCGAAAGAATCGCACCACCAAGCATTCAAGCGCATTCTGAGATATTTGGCTCACACCCCCACCTTAGGTTTATGGTATCCTAAGGGAGCATAGTTTGATCTCGTAGGGTATTCAGACTCAGATTGGGCTACTGACTTGGTTAACAGGACATCTACTTCAGGAACATGTCATTTCCTTGGTAGATCATTGGTCTGTTGGTCATCAAGGAAGCAGAATTGTGTATCTCTTTCCGCGGGTGAGGCCGAATATATTGTTGCTAGCGCTTGTTGCACTCAACTATTGTGGATGAAGCAGACACTGAAGGATTATGGCATCAAGGTCAAGCATATTCCTCTATATTGTGACAATGAGAGTGCCATCAAAATCACACATAATCCTGTGCAGCATTCTCGCACGAAGCATATTGCCATCAGATACCATTTCATTCGCGATCATGTTGCTTGAGAGGATATTGTCATCAATCACATCAAGACTGAAGACAATCTCGCTGTTATTTCCACCAAGGCTCTCGATGAGAAAAGATTCTGTGTGTTATGGTGTGAGCTAAATATCCTAGAATTCGCAAACATGCAGTAAGCTAGACTCGGCACCCGTGCTAAGACTTCCACATCTTTAAAGGAGTGGGTGCATAACACTTGAAGAGTTTGAAAATTTCGATAAAGTGAAATTTTCTTTCTAAGAGTGAATACATTAACGAAGAACTAGACTAACCAGGTGCACAATAATTGTGCGACTCTCGGAGTCATACAGTTCTTATACGGTGGGTTACGCCACCACAATTTTCTTTCATTGAATTTATTTTTGATAGAAAGTTTTTGTGTCTGTCCAAATGCATTTCTCTCATATCTATTTGCTCGAGTATTTGTGTTTTGTTCTCTAAGTGAAATGCCTAGGACCCTGTTTTTCCCTCTGCTCTATCTCTTCCAGTCTATGTTGTTCCGTTACAAATGATCAAATTTATCTAGAATAAAACTTTATCAGGTGTCCTTGACCACGATTAATATTCGGTCCAAACATTAATTTGTTTTCACGAAAGCTATCCAAAATTTGGCGTTTCCTGCCGAAGTCAAGACCACGATCTTTTATGATGGTTGCCACGTGCAATACATCAACTACCACTCCATCTTGTCCATTGAATCGCAATAGTCTCTGAATAGAGGCCGTTCGATCAAAATTCACCGTGTGCGGTTATTTTGTTTCGCATATAAAACCCGCACACCCCTCCTTTCATCCAGTTCACTTCTCTTTCTCCTCGCCTCCACTCCACAAAAAACCTCGCCTCAATGCTTCTCCTTGAGCTCGACACCAACAACCTCTTCACCGCTTCTCTGTCGGGAAGTGGTCACCGAAGTCCTTCCACGCCGCCGCGGGACATCTTCTTCCCTGCCCCACCGTAGCTACTGCACGTCACCAAGCTAGGGTACATGTGGTTCGAACTCGGGCCTCCGTCCTTCACGATTCGAGTTCGTCCATGGTTATTTTCCTCCGATTTTACCGCATATCTTAGATCTAGGTTTTTACCTTTACTAATGTGGATGCGTTTTGTAGTTGTCTCATGTATCCGAATCACTTCAGATCTAGGGTTTGTGTTATGTCTCGCTCGAATGGAATGCCTAGCACGTTGTCTAGTATATTCTTCGGACCTACTAGCTCGCTTTATACATTTCCTTCATTCGAGACATTTCACAAAGTCTGCATCTAATTCTTCTTTAAAATGCATTTTGTTTGGAAAAATATTCGATGTGAGCATTTGTGACCTTGTCCTGTTTTCCCTCGTATCTACTTTAATTCACACGTGTATGCATTCCGTTGACGATTCTGCTCGACCAATGAGCAAGGCCGATGAAGATGAGGTAATCCTGGGTACAACGGACGAGTCTAGGGCACCAAATGCAAAGGACTTAATGGTAGGCCCATCCACCAGCAAAAGAAAAAGGCATGAGCAAAATGAAGACGGGCAAGAAGCAGATACACCAAAGAAAAAGAGTGGTGGCAGGCAACCATTCACAAATTCATCTCAGTACATCTCTCATGACAACTACAACACTGTTCCAGGAGAAACAACTACAGAGACAAGAAGGCGTCTGCAAAAGATTCGATGTCACTGGGTACGAAAGTGCTTTATCTATGAAATGATTCATCCTCGGTATGCGAAGAACTTTGCCTTCATCCTCTATGGGGTGACTGCCGTGAAATTGATCTTGTTCGTACAAGTGATCCCCAGGAGAGACCGCAGCCACCACCAAATGCTCATGACACTGGTACGCATTGGTGCTATAGAAACGGTTTTTAACCCCTTTCCTCGATGGCATTTGGAACCATCGCCAAGTGAGTGTGGGCGATAGGGGGGGTCCTTCCCACATGACCCAAAAACCGTCGGGGACAGGCCCTCCTGGCACACAGGTTAGGGCAAAATGATCTTGTGTGCGATCGGTCGAGGCATCAAAACCCAATTGTTTCCGTTCGTATGTACATCCCACACGGTGAGTCCCAGAAAAACATTTCCGTTCGTATGTACATCACACACAGTCAATCCATAGAGTATGTTTCCCTTCTTATGTACATCCCACATAGTTAATCCAGGGAAAACGTTTCCGTTCATATGTACTTCCCACACAGTCAATCCAGGGAAAACATTTCTGTTTGTATGTACATCCCACACAGTCAATCTAGGGAAAACATTTCCGTTCGTATGTACATACCACACATGTTTATGTATAGGCTCGTGTGTGATAGGTGTAACTATCACACACACTCTGCCTTGATTAACCATTTGCTTTTATCAACTACATCACACACGATTTGATGAAGAAAACTATGTGGCATTGGGATATCCATCACAAGCGCTTTTACTTCTAGAACCGTTTGCAAAGTTCCATGTCCCATTTAGCCGGTTTATTAGTTTACAATTAATAATTCCAGTATTATGCAAATTCACATTTCATATCGAACAACTGTTTGCCAATTTCATATTAGGTACATACATATATTTTAACATCACAGTACGGTAGCTACCGGAAAACAACACTGTACAACATACAGATAGTTCAACTTCATAAGAACAATATTAGAACAATATATTAATTTCCCTAATCGAGATCATCCAGGCTCATCTTATCCACCTCTGCTTTCAGTTCAGTAAGAACCTGTTTTGCACTGCCAGCTGGGAAAGTGCCTCCTCCTTCGCCAACACCATCTTAGCAAAGTCTGATTTAAAAACTCTAAGCTCATTCTCCACCTTCCTCTTTTTATCCCGCAGCTTCAAATATTCTTCAGCGTTGACAACACTTTATCTAGGCCTACCTCTGTTCTCTTCCTGATACATGCTCTAGAGCTTTGCTAGGCACATCTTCAAAGACTGTGACCACTCTTGATCAACCCACTCCAAGTAAAAACACTTCCGTTCATCCTATAATATTTAAAACTAGATCAGTAACAATTGTATGGAAAATGGGTTTATAGCAACATATAAAATCACCAATACTTATTTTGAAAAACTGAAGAAACAGGTTAATTATGACATATCTTCTCAAGAAGATCAATGTGTAAATGAATTAATTGCTACTGAGACAACAACCAAATTCTGAAACATCAGAAGCTATAATTAACTATAAGAACACTACAAGTTATTAGTCATGTACTATAAATAACAAATTGAACATTTTAAGAGGAATGTAAATATAACTGCAATAGCATAGCGGCAGTGTTTGGATGATAGCAAATTGATACTAATAGGTGTGTACATGCACAAATTTAGTAACATAGAACTAATAGCACTAAGGCCGTCCACTATGTATGCCAAAACTGGTGTAAAGACAACTGTTGCTACATCTCGCACCGATGCCCTACACTAGTGAGCCGATGCAGCGGAAAAAAATCAGGGACCCGAACTCCGGAGCACCTAGTTGCTCCGATGCCCAGTTCCTTCGTGCCATAAAGATTGTGTATTTTACTGCTTGGCTGCTTGGATGTGTGGACAAGTTGGCTCCACAAACTGCTGAAGCGGTTCCAAATAATCTTCTAATGGTAGCGCTGGTGAGATGGCAACATTTTTAGATACTAGGTACAAACTGTGACACTGTCTTAGGATGCGTTTGGTTGAAGGTGTGGTATGAATGGATTGGGACCGTGACACTATCTAAATCACATCTAACAAATGATTTGTACAATGAAAGAGGGTCTAACCTTCTCTGCACATGCCAGAAACTTCCTCCCACTGTCCACAGATTCAAGCAGAACTAGATTCAGTCATGGGGATTGATGGTGACAATGAGCAGACAGATCTTCAACCACCCCTCTTCATTTGTTGCAATTGATGGTCCTAGGGAACTACAAGAGGAAGAAATGACTCAAATCGACCGCCGGGTAAAAATCCTTCATTCCAAGTCATAGCTTGAGAGAGGGTGAAGAGAGGCATACCCGGGTGGTGAAGGAGTCATCATCGAAGGAGGAACCGCTGGAGAGGTCTTTGAAGAAGACCATGGCGACCCCGGCGGTAGGATACGAGATGATGAGAGCGAGGAAGCAAGCGAGGAAGCGACTATAGCTTAGGAAGGAAGGAAGAAAGGAAGGGGAAACAAGGGAAATGTGACTTGTGGTCGGGGAGAAAAGGGTATGGGGAATGGGGGAGGGTAGATATTACGGCGGTAGGCCAAATTTTTTGAAATGTGGAGGGAACCTTTGTGCGCGGTGCCGCCTGACACCATTCACTTTGAACAATAGTGTGCATCGTAAATGATTCTTCTTCTTAATGGGCATGGGATGAGTTTGACAATTCAAATTTTGGTGGAAATTTCCCTGGGTACATCATTGCATAATTTGACATTGCTTGCTAATTTGGGCACACGAAAGAGCGTATAGCACACAGACCAGACTTGCTAGATCGAGCAATTTTAGTAATTAAACATAGCCAGTTGACCTAAACATTGCTCTAACAAAAGACCAGCATTAAAAACATAGCCTAAGTACACATAATTTTAACAAATCCGCCGCCGCGCCGGCCTATGCATCGCCGGTGTGAGATAAGACGTCAATGACTTGTCACGGCGACATGCTGCCGTTGGTGGACTCCGCGTCCCCTCTACTGAAGTAGACCGCGTCCTCATCCTCATCCTCGGCGCCGCCCTCAAGGTTGTAGTACTCGTAGTAGTGGCTGCGCTAGAGCTCGCGTTGGTACTCCACCACCGATTCCATGATGGACAAACTCTTCTTTACCTCGACCTAGGCCATGCGCAACACCTCCTCCCGGCACTCCTCGATCTCCGCTGCCTCCTGCATCTCGAGCTCCCGCTCAATGACCTCATTAGGATGTAGGTGCTCCATGGCCACCACCACCTTTTCGGACGTAGGTTGCATGCTGCATTCCGAGGTGGCCTGGAATATCTTGGTGTGGATGGCCTCGACCCGGGCCAGGGCGACATCGGCGACACGAACGGCAGCTCGAGTGCTCTCGGCGTTTGCAGCCACCATTGCAGCAGCAGCTGCAGCCGTCTCGGCTGCTGCAGCTGCCTTGTCGGCTGCCGCAGACGCCCTCTTGATGGAAGCAGTTCGCTCAATGCGGATGCGGCGACACTCTTGGCGTAGGCGGCTGCGCTCGGCGTAGGCGGCGACGCTCAGGGGGGGACGCGTTCATCGTACGGGCCTTCACGAAGCATTTCCATGGCATCATCTTTGCAAGAAGGGGGTGCCGGAATGGGGATATAGATTTGTGGATTCGGGTGTTACCGGCACTGGAGCAGACGAGCCGGTGAAGCTTCAGGAGGAAGACTTAAATAGACCCAGAAATTTTCATCGCAAACGATTCCTACAAAACAACTGTGTGGTGTTGTAGATATTTTTTATTAGACGTGAAAGACGAATTTGGAGTAAAGTGGCAATGGATGGTGTTTTAAATGTATGAGAATTTTTTTAGTACTAATACAACTATCATGTCAAAGTTTGGAAAATTTCAGGGGTCATTTGACCTTTTAAGACATTTAAGTGATTTCCTAGCCATTTAATGACCGTAATTGAAATTTGAACTACATGTACATGCAACAGCTAACCATAACGGTTTGAAAAGTCATATTTTGTGTACTTGTGTGTGATTTAATTCCATGTGCAGTAAAATTGGAAGGAATTTTCAAACATATTGATCTAACGGCTATGACACAATTAAGCATGGAGTGCCATGGCATTTAAATTCCATTTTTTTAAAGAAGATCAGAAACACATGAAACGTTGCTTGATGTAATGTCATGCCACCAAGATGATGTGCTAAAAAATTTGGCATGCTTGACGAAAGTTTGGACACACACCCTTCACAAACCGGAGCAACTCACTAGAAGGCTCGTGGTTCCGAGAGGGAAGAGTGCATGTTTGATGACGAACGGAAGATAGCTTCCTCTTACGGCCTTCAAGTTGTTTCTGCGTGTAACGTGCACTAATACAACTGTCATGTGAAAATTTGGAAAATTTCAGGGGTCATTTGACGTCTTGAAGACATTTAAGTGATTTTCTAGCCATTTAATGACCGTAATTTAAATTTGAACTACATCTACATGCAACGGCTAACCATAACGGTTATAAAAATCATATTTGTGTACTCGTGTGCGAGTTAATTCCATGTGGAGTAAATTAGAAGGAATTTTCAAACGTATTGGTCTCACGGCATGGACATTCATGGAGTGCCATGGCATTTCAATTCCAAAAAATTAAAAAATGATCAGAAAATTTGCCATGTAATGTCATGACACCAAGATGATGTGGTAAAAAAATTTGCCTGTTTGACGAAAGGTTGGATACACATCCCTCACAAACCAGAGAAACTCACTAGAAGGCTCGTGGTTCCGCGAGGGAATAATGCATGTTTGATGATGAACGGGAGATAGCTTCCTCTTACGGCTTTCAATTTTTTTTATGTGTAACATGCACTAATACAACTGTCATGTGAAAATTTGGAAAATTGCAGGGGTCATTTGACCTTTTGAAGACAATCAAGTGATTTTCTAGCCATTTAATGACCATAACTTAAATTTGAACTACATCTACATGCAACGGCTAACCATAACGGTTTGAAAAGTCATATTTTGTGTACCTGTGTGCGATCTAATTCCATGTGCAGTAAATGCGAAGGAATTTCCAAACATATTGGTCTAACGGCTATGACACAATTAAGCATGGAGTGTCATGGCATTTAAATTCCATAAAATTCAAAAAAAGATCAGAAACACATGAAACATTGTTTGATGTAATGTCATGCCACCAAGATGATGGGGTAAAAATTTTGGCATGTTTGACCAAAGTTTGGACTCACACCCCTCACAAACCGGAGCAAGTCACTAGAAGGCTCGTGGTTCCGAGAGGGAACAATGCATGTTTAATGACGAACGGGAGATAGCTTCCTCTTACGGACTTCAATTTTTTTTCTACGTCTAACATGCACTAATAAAACTGTCATGTGAAAATTTGGAAAATTTCAGGGGTCATTTGACCTTTTGAAGACATTGAAGTGATTTTCTACCCATTTAATGATCGTAATTCAAATTTGAACTACATCTACATGCAACGGCTAACCATAACGGTTTGAAAAATCATATTTATGTACTTATGTGCGATTTAATTCCGTGTGCATTAAATTAGAAGGAATTTTCAAACATATTGGTCTCACGGCATGGACATGCGTGGAGTGCCATGGCATTTTAATTCCAAAAAATTAAAAAATAATCAGAAAAACATGAAACCTTGCTTGATGTAATGCCATGCCACCAAGATGATGTGGTAAAATTTTTGGCATGCTTGACAAAAGTTTGGACACGCACCCCTCACAAACCAGAGCAACTCACTAGAAGGCTCGTGGTTCCGAGAGGGAACAATGCATGTTTGATGACGAACAGGACATAGCTTCCTCTTATGGCCTTAATTGTTTTCTACGTGTAATGTGCACTGATACAACTGTCATGTGAAAAATTGGAAAATTTCAGTGGTCATTTGACCTTATGAAGACATTTAAGTGATTTCCTAGCCATTTAGTGACCATAATTCAAATTTGAACTAGATGTACATGCAACGGCTAACCATAACGCTTTGAAAAATCATATTTGTGTACTTGTGTGCGAGTTAATTCCATGTGTAGTAAATTAGAAGGAGTTTTCAAACATATTGGTCTCATGACATGGACACATGCATGGAGTGCCATGGCATTTTAATTCCAAAAAAAAATAAAAAATGATCAGAAAAACATGAAACCTTGCTTGGCGTAATGTCATGCCACCAAGATAATGTGGTAAAAAAATTGGCCAGTTTGACAAAAGTTTGGACACACACCCCTCAAAAACCAGAGCAACTCACTAGAAGGCTCGTGGTTCCGAGAGGGGACAATGCATGTTTGTTGACGAACGGGAGATAGCTTCCTCTTACAGCCTTCAGTTTTTTCTACGTGTAACGTGCAGTAATACAACTGTCATGTGAAAATTTGGAAAATTCAGGGGTCATTTGACCTTTTGAAGACATTTAAGTGATTTTCTAGCCATTTAATGACTCTAATTCAAATTTGAACTACATCTACGTGCAACGGCTAACCATAACGTTTTGAAAAAGAATCATATTTGTGTACTTGTGTGTGAGTTAAAAAATCATCAGACGATGTAAATATCTGGTGTTCAAAAAAGAAAATGTAAAATCTGGCAAGACAACCGTCCCCCACATGATTGGCACTCTATTTCGCGCCTCCGGGTTTGGAAGGTGAGTGGCGGGCGTTATTAATCAGACACGGTTCTGCATTGGGAACCATCAACTATTATTTTCACACACAGATTTTGCTGCAGGAATCATATGTAATTCAAACTATAGTAGTTGTAATTTCCGGCGATTGGCATGTGTACTGTTCCCGTCGATCTAGATTCCAGCCGCCAATAAATACTACCTTGCTCACGTCATCCCGCCAGCATTCTCATCTACATCCTCCCCTTGCTCGCCCTGTCTCTCTCTCCCTCTCCCTCTCTCTCTCTCTCTCTCTCTCTCTCTCTCTCTCTCTCTCTCTCAAATCTCTGCCATGGCGCCGCCGGTCTGCCCACGTGTCGACGAGGGAGGAGTGAGCGCCCCCCCGAGGACGCTCACTCTAAGATCAGCGACAAGGACCCCTACGCGCGGCCGGACAAGGTTGCACCGGACCCCCCAACTTTGGATTGGTTTTGGGGCCAGTACGATCTTTGTCTTTGGAAGTCGCTGTCGCTGGCTGAGAAAGCCAGACAAGTGGCTTTCAAGAAGGAGATAGTGGAGGAGGATGCCAAGTACCAGGCGTCCTGTGAATCTCGTGATGTCGCCTGGAAAAAGGAGGCGGTAGAGCTTTGGGGGCGGGCGCGTTGTCGTGCGGAGGAGGTGTACGGAGACGGGTACATCACGAGGAAGTCCAATGGTGCTAGGCGCCTCGTCGCTGCATGGAGCTGGGCCGATAAGCTCCAGCGTGCCACTGATGAGGAACTTCGGTAGGCGCCCAACAAAATGGCAAGATCGTTCGCGCTCGTCCGCCTGCAAGAGGCAGATCAGTACGTCAAGCATTGCGAGGCAGAGGAGGCGGAGTACTGCCTCCGCACTGGGAAGACGTTGTGCACAAGGGAGCTGCTGGCGAGGGGCTGCCGAAATACTGGCCCGAGGAGGGATTATTAGTTTCAGTATTGTTCATTTTCAATTTTATGCATTGTACCTAGTAGTTAAGTATCATCATGTATATGTGATGATATTATATATATTTTGTGATGAACTAATGAACAATTAATATTATATATATTATGAATTCCATTTTTTATCTTTTTTTGTATACTAATTTGAATCTATCTATTATCATCCATATATACATAATGGAAAGCGTATAAATACACATTGAAACAGTACATATAAGAACGGAAAACAGAGTACACACATTGAAACAGAGCAATAAATAGAGCAATACTATGATTGATGTGAATACATAGCTATCCATGTCGAAACGACTCAACAAAATAAATCACGTCCATAAGACCATGGCTAGCAGCCCTTGCCTACGGTAGCTCTTGGCTCTACCTGAACTCGTGCAGGCATTCGTCCAAGCGGTCGACACGCTCGCGGTACATCTGGAGCGTGATATCGAGCTCCAAGTTGGCTATTTCATCGGAGATCACCACCTCGACGATGCGATGGCCATGTTCCTCTACTGCGCCCACGTGGACACCCGGGCCAAGGAGGCGGTCGAGCCTATCGACCAGCATATTGGCATCGAGCGGGCCGCGGACAAGGCGAATGAGGTGACCCATGCGAATGGCGCGGCGGGCGTCCGGTGCAAGTACGACGCCACCGGCCTCTAGTACAAGTACGACGCAGAGGTCCTGTGCCCACTCCTAGCGAGGAATGGGGGTACTGACGCGACAGGCAAGCACCGATGTATCCGCTCTTGCTGTGCGGCACGCCGGGCCTCTCGCTTTGCGGTGCTCCAATGGTCTCATCGTGAGGTGAGCCACAACCTATCGACGCGAATGCGCCTAGCTTGCTCTGCGACACGCCATCGATCATGTTGTGTGGCGATCTGCAACCTCTCGGTGCTAACATGCCTATCTTGATCCGCGGTGCTGAAGCGCCATGCGCCAATGGTCTGCTCAACCCTGGCAATTACGTGCATCACGGCGTCGTCCATCACATTGTCGGGGAGCGCCACGGCCTTGACAGGCCATGGCGCCTTCTAGTTTTCCTCGTCGACGAGGTTGATGGCAGAGGCGGCTCTTTGGTGGGTTGGCATGCTTGGAAAAGGTGGATGTGCTACAGGCTGCACTTGTTGCCTCCGTGCGTCATGCCGTGCCTAGGTTTATGCGCAATATCGCTGGGTGGCGGGAAACATGTTAGAAAATGGTGGGAAATGGTGGCGCATTCACAAAACACCATCAATTAATGGAAACTTTGCATATAAGGAACATCTAGCTAGCACAAGAAGTAGATGATGATGAGATGAACACGGACCACACTAGGGAACCCATCGGTGATGAATTCATCAATCGCAAACGGTTGTACACTAGCAAGCGTTCGCCAACAATACACACGGCTTATTCCATCACAAGCAGGTTGGATGGATCAACTGTATGCCACGTATACACATTGTCAAAAAGTAATGCAGTAGATCTTCTTTAACATGTGTTAAAAAACAAAATAAAAATAAAAAACAAGGACCTCGAGGTTAAATTAACGCATGAGATGGGTCATATCAGTCATTAAATTTGTCAGATATGACCAAGGTTGGAAAAGGCGGTAGGCATAAGCGAGGCGGTTGGCCATCGCCTAGTGCCTAGGCGGTGCCTAAGCGCCCTAGGCACGGCCTAGGCGGTAATATAGTTTTTACTCATAGTGTATTTGTGATTATTATATGTGTGTTGATATTAGTTAAGGGCATATAAATAAGTTAATTACCATCTACATCCATTGGAATATAACCCATTTGGCATATCAGTGCAGTATGTGGCATGATTTCGTTTTTGGGTAGGCAATTCCTTACTTGCTCTGCCTAGACCTCCATTTATGCCCAAGGCGAGGCGTTTGGCCACTGCCTAGCGCCTAGGCATGCCTAAGCGCCTCCTAGGCACTGCCTTTTCCAACAGAGGATATGACCCATCCTATCAGTTAATTTAACATCGACACAACTTCCCATCTAGTCACCCATATGATGGCTGCTCCAGCCTGAGCACACTTGACATGAGAGTTCTCTTACATCAGCTACAGGTGGAACAACTAGTCCTTGCTGATATAGGATGCCTCTTCGCATCCTTATGGCGTATCTGGATGACCGCTTGTTCCCCAATGGCCAATAGATGTTGTGTAGACAGAGCATATCACATACGTCTTATTAGAAGCAATCGTCTGGGTTATGATCAGTCTTCACACACATTTCTAATTATGCACCTGTTTGTCGCGTATCACACACATCTTTTTATATTGAACCGTTTCTGTTCTCTTTGTCTCAATGCAAATAATTCATCCGAGTGAACCACATGCCATATATCGCACAAACCTTGATCTGGCTGACCATTTCTTTTGTGTTGCCTAATCACAAATAGTTCATTCGATTGAACTGTATGCTCTACATCGCACACGCCTTCATCTGGCAGCCCATTTCTTTTGTTCCTCCTCATCGCAAACAGTTAATTGAACTGAACCGTATGCCATGAATCGCACACGCAACAAAAATCTGAACCATGTTTGATGCATCCGTCATCGCAAACATTTTGCACCTTTTTTGATGTTTTTTACACCATTGTTTGCGGTTATTGCATCGCACACAGTTTCGTCAGGGTCTCTGATCATTGTGTCGCGTTAGCAGCATCCTGCAGTAGTGTGAGTCATCTCTTATGACACCTAAATCCTATCCCGATGAAAAGGCCAAGCGCCTGAAGAATGCTGAAAAGAGAGCCAAGAAGGCTGACAAAGAACAAGCCCGAGAAGAAGAAAATCGTCACCTTATCAAGTCTGATGTTGACAAGCGAAAGGCCGAAGGAAAATATGAACGCCGCTCAAAGCACAAACATGATCCCAGTTTGCTGCTTTGAAGAAAAAGAGCGCACCGAAGGGAAGGCCAGATAAACCAACTAAGAGAAGTGATGAAGATGATTTCTCTAATGAAGATGATCCTCCACTCACAAGAGAATAAGTTGAAGCAACTCTCTCCGAACAAGTGAACATCACTACTTCCACCATATTGCCTGATCTTCGAGCAAGTGCAGTTCCAATAGCACCTTTGAAGAAGATTTCTTTGAAGAGAAAAACACCTCTCACCACTATCACTATGGTAGATCATGTGAATACAACCCCTCAATTTGAGGCGATTGATATGCAAGACTTAGTTGTTGAAGTTCCAGTAAGCACAACTAAGCCAGGAGAGAAAATTCCAAAGCAAGAAGATCACAGCTCCTTCAGCCGAGCAAAGTGCTCCACGAGCTGATAAGGCTGCTCAATTTGCTCCAAAGTTGACACAACCATTGGCTTCTATGCCTCCGACCGAGCAAAATATAGTACAAACTGCTCCTTGCACAGACTAATGATCACTCTGATGCACCTCATTACTTCAATCAAGTGTTTGTCATGGAGCAGCTTGACAGATTTGTGGAGAACCTGTTTGATGGAGAAGTGGCATCCTTGCCCATTCCCTTTGAAGTAATTGCTCAAGCCACTGATCTGGTTCGAGACATGAGAGATGATTCTATTGAGATCAACAACCTCACAACCCAGCTTAACGAGCTTGACAACCATATGAAGGCTACAAAATCCAAGTTTGTCATCAAGTAACTGAAGAATCATATATGGACATCAATAAAGCTTTGACTATCCATGGGAATAGAAGATTAGGATTTCATTCTAACCTAGATCAAATTGTTTGCAAGGTCTGCCTTGATCATCAAGCCCAAGCCACCGACAATAATGATCTTGTCAAAGGGCATATTGATCAGCCAAAGAAGAAGAAGTAGAAGAAAATTGCAAGGAAGAATGCTCCTCCTCCTCCTACGAAAGAGAAGTCCCTACAAGCTGTGCCACAGAAGGAAAACTCTCCGGAGCCTGCACTTCCCTCGCCGGTTCATGAACCAATTACAGACGCTCCTACTTCGCCAAGGCCAACTGAACTAGTGCCTGTGGCCTCTCCTGTTCATGAAGCAAATCCTTCTCAACAAAATGTATCAGAAGAAGGTGAAATTCCTCAGTCTGAGCATTAAGCTTCTCCAGCTCATGTTGAACCAAATAAATCGATTCCTTCCTCTGCACCTCAACTGTCTGCCGAAGAACATCCCCATTAGTCCCTAGTGCATGATAAAGATTCAGTGCCTGATAAAGTGTCTGCTCCCTCTCCTCTACGAATTTCCCTCAACACTACGAAAAAAACTTCAGATGTTGGTCCTTCTATAGTAAAGTTAGTTTTTGCTCACCATTCAGACTCTGTAATTTATGGTGATGAAGTGATTTCCATTGAAGATGAGCTCAAATATCCATATCATCGCAAGCAACTGCCTTTATTCTCTATAGGCATTGGCGTCAAAGGCCACTTTTCAATCAGAACACTCATCCTCTTTTCTTTCAAGAGAGTTCGTACAGCAAGCCTCGCACTTATGAATCTCATTGGTTCTGGACTCAAGAACATGCTATATATTATTCTGGGATCCTATATGACAGACGCAAGATATTTCCTCATGAGTTCCCAAATATCACTGCTATGAAAAACATAGGCTTCTTTAATCAAGTCTTGCAAGATATTAAAGTTTTTGGCCTCACGCATGTCTTTGCATTTTAGCATCCGTGGAACAGAGAGATTATACTTCAATTCTTTGGCACATTGTACATCTCTGGTGATGAATCTGACAGTATCAAATTGATCATGGAATGGATGATCGAAGGGAAAAGCATAAAGTGCTGTGCTATGGACTTTCTCTCTCACTTTCATTTTCCTTGGTTCGAGCATGGTAAGACTGAAATTTGAGTTCACAATATTGATGCCATTTCCGATGAAGATTTCTGTTGCACCATGGACCAAGAGAAAATTAGAGACTACAATGGTCCTCCCCTGCCCGAGCATTTGACCTTTGAAAATCAGACTCTATACTACATGCTCACTTATACCTTCTGTCCTCTGCTGGGATGAATTCTGACAATGCTATACCTGATGTTCTTCGAAACACTATTCATGCCATCTCCCAAGGATTTATCTTTGATGTTGAAGACATGTTTCTGTGCATTCTGATGGACTCTCCTAAGCATCCGAAAACATCAAAGTCTTTGTGCATTGGATTTAGAAAATAGTTGATTATGCAATGCACACTGAATATTTGGTGAGAGTTAGTCACAAAAGCTTCATTCCCTTGGTACATGATACGTTGCGAGTCATGGAAGATTTTTCTTCGGGTAGAGTACAAGTGTCCAGCCCTCCAAATTATCACAATACATTCGTTGGTCCATGACTACCTCAGTGTGATCGCCAACCAAATACCCAAACTCCTTCTCACCTTGAAGTGAGTTTGCGTACTCCACAGTTGCTATTGCAGCATATGGCTGAGCATCACCGAGAGAAAGAACATCTGGCCACCGAACTGAATGCGATCAACAACCATACTAAAGTTGTGCACATGATCATGACAGAAATTAAGAAGCACCTATGGAAATTGCTTCAACAGTTCTTCTCCATGAAACAACTTAGCAACTTAGACCTTAAAGAACTCTATGAGTATATTGATCAAGGTTTATCTGTCGAAGACTTTCAAGATCGTGTCACTCCATCTTTGCCAGCTCATGCACCAACAACTTATTTACTTTGGTTTCAACTGTGCAAGTTGCTCGATGAATCAGAAGCTACCTCACCAACTCAGGAACCAGTTGAAGGAAATGTGCTGTTTCGCAAGAATGAACAAGCTGATCCCATAGTGCCCTCATCCTCTCAGCCTCAAGCCAGTCTCGAAGGAACATCTGTTGCTGCTGACGATGACGATATTCCAGCTACTTCTGAATCAGAAACCTCTTTGGCTAGTTCCTCTGGAGATGTCTTAGAGTGAATCAAGTTCACCACTTTTGCACTCATGTTCTTTGTCACCTTTTTGACACTAGTTGACAAAAAGGTGGAGAATTACATCGAGTTTCGATATATTTGCTCTGATAGAGTTGCTCTCTGTGTTTATTCAGTGTGGTTTTATGCGACTTTGGGCTCTATGCCTTAAAGACTATATGTGATCTGATGTAAAACTTCTGTGATCAGTGATGTAATATTAATAACCCCGCCTACTATACTATTTCTCTCAAAGCATTTGTTTTGCAGGTGGAACTATTATCAGAAGTTATGAATGATTCCACTACATTCTCGATGGATTATATATTGTTAGTGCGAATCATTACCTCAATTGATTGAAAAATCCTCCACATACTTCAATGAATTGCAGAAAATTTCATATCATATTTCTGACCCTGCATACATCTAGGGGGAGTATATTTCATCATCAAGTAAAGTAACACAAGTTCACTATTGTTCGTTTTACATTTCACTTATCTATCTTCACTTTGATGATTATCTCTTTTGTCAACAACCGCCCAAAAAGGGGGAGATTGTGGGTGCAATGATAGACCCCTTGTGTTTTGAGTTTGTTGACATAAACAGTATGGGACTTATGTGTTTGCTAGTGCACACAGAGTAACAGGCCCCTGAGGTATCGAGGAGTTTGATGCAAACGACGGAGATAATCTCCTTGCGTTGTAGCGAAGGTTATCACTAAAGATGATGTTAAACAAGAGTGACCCCTAAAAGTTGTTGAAGTGAAGTAGTTGGTTTGGTGTCTATCCAAAGAAAAATGACTGTGTCCGAGGAGATGAAGACAAAGTGAAGACATAGCATTTGTTTCGTTATTCTTCTTCTTTCATTGAGTCATAGGACCACCGTACTATTAAGAGGGGGTAGCGTTCAAAACTTTGATTCTATGATGCTAAACCCAAATCCTATGAAAGTTGTGAGAGAAATCTCTTTGTGTTCTGAGCAAATACTTGCCAGCAAGAGACTGTGATCTTCTTCATTGTGAGAGATTTATCTCAAACCAAAGAGTTAGCATTACTTGTTCCTCCAGTAATGTTATCATTGCTCCAAATCCGACCATTGTGAATGTGTCGGTTGGCCATTGGCTGGACCACGTGTCCAAAATGGTTACTTCTCATCTAGGAATGTTGCGGTTATAAATAGCCATCCCACACCGGCTTTGTCCGGTGGCTGCCCCGTTTGATTCTGAGAAGATTGTTGAGCACCCCCTCTCTGAGCGATTTGTGTTTAAAATTGCTTTTTCTTGAGCTTGCATTGATTTTTCCATTGAAGAGGAAACAGTGATGCAACAAAGTAGATATAAGTATTTCCCTCAGTTAAGAACGAAGGTATTAATCCAGTAGGAGGCACAAGCAAGTCTCCAATCTATGCACCTGCACAAACTAACAAACACTTGCACACAATGCGAAAAAGGGGTTGTTAATCCCTTCATAGTCATGAACAAGAGTGAGATCTAATAGAGATAGGTATAAAAGATAAATATAAATAAATTGCAGCAAGGTATTTTTTGTTTTTTGGTTTATAAATCTGAAAATATAAGATGGAAAATAGAAGCCGCACTACAAGAATTCCTTTGAGAAAATTGGGACATTTTTGCCTGGCACCCTTCAGATATGCCAGGAATCCCACGCAGGCTGGCAGAGCACAGCCTAAATATCCTAAAAGGATTCAAGCCAGTCAAACAAGCTCTTCGGCGATTTTCCGAACCCAAAAGATAGGCAATGGGAGAGGAGCTAGCCAAACTCTTAGAAGCCGGATTCATCAGAACATCCGGACTGGCTATTCAACCTAGTAATGGTACCAAAAAAGGACAAATCCTGGCGCCTTTGCATCGATTTCAAAGACCTTAACAAGGCCTATCCAAAGGACCCTTTCCCTCTCCCTCGCATCGACCAAATCATCGATGCTATCGCAGGGCACGATTCATTGTGCTTCCTCGACGCATACTCCAGATACCATCAAATCAAGATGGCGGAAAAAGACCAGGCCGCAACGGCATTCATTACTCCATATGGGCCATTCTTCTTCAACACAATGCCCTTCGGACTCAAAAACGCCGGCGCAACATATCAGCGCATGATTCAAACATGTCTGGCTACCCAGATAGGCAAAACATTAGAGGCATACGTAGACGATGTGGTCGTCAAGACCAAACACGTCGAAACTCTAGTAGACGACTTGAGGGTGACATTCGACAACCTCCGAGCATATGACATTAAGCTCAACCCGGAAAAATGCGTTTTCGGCGTACCAGCCGGAAAGCTCTTGGGCTTCATTGTATCCGGTAGAGGAATTGAAGCAAACCCAGCCAAGATCCGAGCTCTGTCACAATTGGATATCCCAAAAGACCTCAAGCAAATACAAAAACTAACTGGATGCATGGCGGCTCTAAGCCGCTTCATCTCCCGTTTGGGAGAAAAGGCACTACCCCTCTATCGCCTCCTCCGGCGCACCGAACATTTCGAATGGACGGATGCTGCCACGGCCGGACTCGAAGAAATAAAGGCCGTATTGGCAACAAATCCGGTCCTTGCCACGCCCAACCTAGGCGAACCAATGTTGTTATATATCGCAGCAACACATCAAGTTGTCAGCGCGATACTCGTCGTCGAACGAGAAACAGAAGGGCACAAATTCCCTCTTCAAAAACCAGTGTACTACGTATCCACTGTCCTAACTCCATGCAAGTCCCGGTACCCACACTATCAAAAGATAGCGTACGCGGTGTTCATGGCATCCCGGAAGCTACGACACTACTTTCAAGAGTGTTCCATAACGGTGGCCTCCGAAGTACCTCTCAACGACATTATAAACAATCGCAATGCGACAAGCAGGATTGCAAAATGGGCCATTGAGCTCTTACCATTTGACATAACCTACAAACCACGGCGAGCTATAAAGTCGCAGGTTCTGGCTGACTTCGTCATTGAATGGACCGAAGCCGAACTCCCTAAAGAGTACAGCGCGTACTCCAATTGGATCATGCATTTCGACGGATCCAAAATGTTGGTGGGCTTGGGGGCTGGCGTCGTCTTGACGTCCCCAACCGGAGACATAGTCCAATACGTACTTCAAATAATGTACATGGACTCCAACAACGCAGCCGAATACGAGGCCCTTCTACATGGCCTCCGGATGGCAATCTCCATGGGCATTCAACGCCTAGAGGTACGCGGGGATTCAAACCTCGCAATATCCCAAGTAAATGGAGACTTTGACGCCAAAGATTCGAAAATGGCAGCCTACCGCAACGCCGTCCTAAAAATGTCAGCTCGGTTCGAAGGACTCGAATTCCACCATGTAGCCCGGGATAACAACCAGGCAGCAGACGTGTTGGTACGCATTGGTGCAAAATGCGACGCCGTCCCTCCAAACATCTTCCTGGAACGGCTCTTTAAGCCATCCGTATTATGGGAAGAGGAGTCCGGAAATAACAATCCGGAACCAGCTGCATCACCTAACTCAGACCACTCTGACACAATCGGCGGCTCAGCCAATGAAATAACACCTTCAGCCCACGAAATAATGGTAGTAATTGCCCCGTGGACGGAACCATTCCTAGCCTACTTAATCAGGTAGGAACTTCCCGAAGACCAAAATGAGGCCCGCTGCGTAGTTCGGCGATCTAAAGCCTACAAGGTCCATGAGGGAGAACTTTATAAGAAAAGCACAACCGGAGTCCTTCAAAGGTGTATCTACGAAGAGGAAGGGCGAAATCTCCTAGCTGAAATTCACGCCAGACTCGGCGGGCACCACGCTACAGCCCGGGCCCTTGTAGGCAAGGCCTTCCGTACATGATTTTATTGGCCAACAGCCCGGGCAGATGCTCAGGACTTAGTCCAACGATGCGTCGGTTGCCAGCTCTTTGCTAATCAGAGCCACATGCCACCCACCGCCCTCAAAACTATACCCATCACCTGGCCGTTCGCGGTCCGGGGGCTTGACATGGTTGGACCCCTTAAAGGGGGAAACCACAAGCACAAATACTTATTGGTCATGGTGGACAAATTCACCAAATGGATAGAGGCCAAGCCGGTTAAAACGGCAGAATCTGGACCTGTGATAGACTTCATATCCGGGGTAGTACACTATTTCAGCGTCCCCCACAGCATCATCCCTGATAACGGCATGAATTTCACGACCGACGAGGTTAAACTCTGGTGCAAAAACATGGGCATCAAGCTCGACTACGCTTCAGTCTATCACCCCCAAACTAACGGTCAAGTCGAGCGAGTAAATGGTCTAATCATGAGCGGCATTAAACCCAGACTAGTGTGGTCCCTCAAAGAATCTAACACGCACTGGGTAGAGGAGCTCGACTCCGTACTCTGGGGGCTGCGGACCACGCCAAACCGCACTACCAGATTCACACCATTTTTTATGGTATACGGCGCAGAGGCAGTTCTGCCCTGTGACATAATTCATGACTCACCTCGCGTGCGCATGTACGAAGAAAGAGAAGCCGAGTTGGATCGGCAGGACAGTTTGGACGCCTTAGAGGAGGAGCGGGACGTGGCAAAAGCTCGTTCCGCATTCTATCAGCAGCAGGCTCGAAGATATCAAAGCAGAGAAGTACGGGCCAAAACTTACAATATTGGCGAACTTGTTCTACGCCTGCCGGACAAGAAAAAGGACAAACTTAAGCCCAAGTGGGAAGGTCCCTTCATCATCGACCAAGTCCTGACCGGCGGAGCATACCGTCTACGTAACGCATCTGACAACTGTAAGTGCATCTAGTGCCACCCCTAGTTGGTTTTGGAGTACTGACGACAAAGTTGGTGAGGGACTAATGCATTTGTGAGAATTGCAGGATAACGCAGGTAGTGTCCCTCATTGATTCGGTTTACCTACGGGAGATGACCCCTAAAAATGTATGAAGACATTAAAGACAATGGTGGTATGAGAAGATATTCATATTGAAGACTATGACATGAGAAGACATTACATGAAGACAATGGAGCACGAAGACTGTGCGGTTTCGTCGTTTCCTTTCTTCTTTGTTGAGTCATAGGAACCACCGTATTGTTAAGTGGGGTCCAAGTGAACTAAGTCAGAGTGACTGAAGTGATGCTCAACCCAAATCCTATGTCTTCGAGCGAAGACAATGAGAGCAAATCTTATCCAGAGTTGGATGAGTCAGCTTTGCTTGTAGCCCAAGTAAAGTTGTCGTGTGTGTTTGAAATCTGACCGTTGGAACACGTGTCAGTTCCTTAGTGACCCAGGGTCATTTTGGAAAAATCAGGTCGGGTTGCCTGGTGGCTATAAATAGCCCACCCCCTACACCATAAATTGGTGGCTGCTCAGAGTTTGTATACGGCTTTTGTCGTTTGAGAGCAACCCACCTCGAAGCATTTGAGAGAGAGAAATCCTTGCGAGGACAAAGCCCAAACACCCAGAGCCAAAGAGTGTTAGGCATCACTGAAGTCTTTCTGTCTGTGTGACCTGAAGACTTATTACACTTGAGGACTGTGTATCCTCCAGCCGGTTAGGCGTCGCGTTCTGAGCATCCAAGAGTCATTGTGGATTGCCGAGTGAACGAAGTCTGTGAAGGTTTGGAAGTCTCCCTTGAAGACTTACCAGAGTGATTGGGCGAGGACTAAGTGACCTTAGCTCAAGGGGAATAAGGTGAAGACACGGTCTTCTGAGTTAAATCTCAGCCTCCCTAACCAGACGTACAGTTGTCACAGCAACTGGAACTGGTCCAACAAATCCTGTGTCTTCAACAAGCAACTGGTTCTATCTCTTCCCTCCTTTACTTTGAGTTTGTCTTCGTGAAGTCATTGCTTATTGTTTTATCCGATTGACTTCATTGCTTGACTACTATTGTCGATTGGCTTCATACTATCTTCCATCCTGATCCTACTACCTAGCTGCTATTAATCTTCAAACATTAATGCTATTGCATACTTGATTATGGCTTGCTTGTTGTAGTTTATCTTCCGCTGCATATCAATTAGGTTGTTTCTATCGTTTGTCTTCGAAACTTCCATGTTTTGAAGACTTTCCTAAAAATCGCCTATTCACCCCCCCTCTAGTCGATAACTAGCACTTTCAATTGGTATCAGCGCAAGGTACTCCCTTGTTCTGTGTGATTCGGTTTAACCACCTGGAGTTTCAGCTATGTCGACTGCAGGGATAATCAAGGTCTCCGCTGCTTGCCCCATGTTCGATGGAACTGAATATCCCTACTGGAAGAATAAGATGCGCATGCATCTTGAAGCCATTGATGTCGACCTCTGGTATGTCGTCAAGAACGGCGTTCCCAAAACTGGTGAAGGTGTCACCCCCACTGATGTCAAGAAGTTCATTCAACTGGACTCGACTGCAAAGAACATCATCTGTGGTCATCTGACCAAAGGACAGTATGGCCGTGTGAGTGCTCTGGAAACGTCAAAGCTAGTCTGGGACTGGCTGTCCAAGGTCAATGAAGGCGTCTCTACACAGAGAGACCAGAGGATCAGTGTTCTTCGCAATCTCTTCAATCGCTTCAAGAGAAACGACAATGAAAATGTCCAGCTCACGTTTGATCGCCTCACCGACATCACAAATGAGCTTCAGGCTCTCGGCGCCACTGAGATCACCAAGCATGAAATTGTCAAGACACTGCTGAGATCACTTGACACCTCTTTTGACACCCTTGCCCTCATGATACAAGAACGTCCTGACTTCAAGACACTCGATCCGTCTGATATACTTGAGAGGCTCAACACACATGAGTTCCAGCTTTCTGAGAAAAGAGATATTTATGGCCCCAACTATGGCCGAACTCGTGCTTTGAAGGCAAAAGTTGTTTCCTCATCTGAAGAAGAAGAATCTGACTGCGGTTCTGACGATCCTGAAGACATTGGAAAGGAACTTGCCATGCTTGTGAAGAAGTTCCAGAGGTTCACCAAGAAGAAGGGCTTCAGAAAGTCTTCACGATCCAGCTCAAGAAATGATGAAGCTTCCACTCATGACAACAAGAAGAGAACCTGCCACAAATGCAAGAAACCTGGTCACTACATATCTGAGTGTCCACAGTGGGACAATGAGAAGAAGAAGAAGAAGAGCAAGGAATATGATTCTGATGACAAGAAGAAGAAGAAATCCTCAAAATCTTCTTCGAAGTCTTCATCATACAAGAAGAGCTCATCTGGCAAGGCTCGTGCTTTTGTTGGCAAGGAAATGGATTCAGAGGAGGAGTCTGCTTCGGAGGAGGCGGAGGTGGAGTCTGGTGAGGAGTCTGACCCTGGCGTTGCAAGTCTGGCTCTAGCCACAGCCTATGTCGCCAAGTCCATCTTCAACACTGAAGACAATGACGTCCACACCAACGCTGAAGCTAATGACAAAGACGATTCTTCTCCCACCTACTGCTTCATGGCACGTGGTGCCAAGGTAAAATCTCGCGATGCTTACTTTCAAACTTCAAGTGAAGATGACTCTGATTGTGAATCCAAACCCAGCTACAAAACACTTGCTAAAATTGCAACTGAACAACAAAGGGCTATGGAACATACTCAAAAACTGTTAGACAAAAGCGATGACCTGTTGGACGCGGAAATGACACGTTCACAGTCCTTAGTAGAAGACATAAAAAATCTTCATGCTAAGTACCAAGAACTTGAAAATCTTCATGATACGCTCTCAACCACATATGAAAAGCTCTCCTATGATTATCTTCAAAGGAAGCAAGAGCTTGAGAAATTGAAAGCGACTCATGAAGATCTTCAAGCAGAGAATGAGTCACTTCGCGCTCAACAGATCAGTCCCGCTCAGGATGGATTCGAACCACCATGTTTAAAATGCATTGAGCGTGATAACGCTACATCTGTTGCTGAATGTTCCACTGCTGCTGCTGTTTCATTGTCTTCAACTACTGATGTGGTTACTAACCCCTCTGCGGAGGATACCACTAGTATTGCTGATGAAAATGCTAGGTTGAAGACATTGCTTGAAACAGGGATGTACAAAAGTTTGAAGGGACATCAGACTCTCTGCGATGTCCTCAAAAAGCAGATTCTGAACCGAAACCCTAGGAAAGAGGGTGTTGGGTTCGAGAGGAAAATGAATGCTGATGGTTCCTACTGGAAGCCTGAGCAGTATCCCAAAACCACATGGGTTGCTGCAAAGGAACCTTCAGTGGATCCATCCACTTTATCTGGATTTACCTGTGCTAATCCTATTATTATTGATGAATCCTTTGATGCAAACTATAAACTGTTCAAAAATCAGAATGGTGAAGTGTTTGCCAGGTATATTGGTACTAACTGCAGGAATGGACCTCCTATGAAGAAGATCTGGGTACCCAAAAGCTGCCTTGAGAATCTTCCAGTGAATGTCATCATGACACCACCAGTGAAGAAGACAAACCCCAGACCAAAGGCATCATATGGTCCAACGGCTACTTGCGAACACAGGACTCACTTGAGTCACCCTAACGCCAATGTTTTGCAGGGAAATCATACTCAGACTCATGAATATGAGCGTGTGTCTTCAAATCGATATGTTCATAGAACTAAGAACTTCTCTGCTTATTCACATGAGTATCATTCATCTCCTGCAAGGCTATTTGCTAGGGCTTCAAAGCCGAAATTCTCAGATGCTGCACTTAGACTCATTGCTTCTAAGCCACCCCTGAAAATGTGGGTGGTGAAGAAGAACTAACTCTCTTTTGCAGAATGTGGTCTCCAGCCAGCAATCAATGGCGTCCGATATAATTGCTGGGGACCTAAAACATAAAGGGACGCATGATAAAATGACTTACTATGAATTCCACATATGAATCTCTTATCTGTCATACTGTGTGCTAATCTTGATCTAAACTGTGATAATCCATGTGTGTGTAAAATGCTTATGCTTCACAACATACCTTGTGAAGCCTATCCTCCTAACTGCACTGTAGGGCATGTCACCAAAAGCTTCAGAATGGATTATTGACAGTGGATGCACTAATCATATGACTGGTGATCAAAGTCTTCTCATGGACTCAACCTTACGTCCATCCGACAAGAGTAAAATCACATTTGCTGACACTGGTAAAGGCAGAGTATTGGGTCTAGGTAGAGTTGCAATCTCAAGGGATCAACACATGGATAAAGTGATGCTTGTTGAATCGCTTGGATTCAACTTAATGTCTGTCTCAATGCTTTGTGACTTAAACATGATTGTGATATTTGGAAAATATCGTTGCCTTGTACTAATGGAATCTGACAAATCTCTAGTCTTTGAAGGGTATAGGAAAGGTGATCTATACATGGTAGATTTCTCAGCAGGTCCAAAACTTGCCGTATGTCTTCTTGCTAAAGCTTCAGAATGCTGGCTCTGGCATCGAAGGCTGGGGCACGCTGGCATGAGGAACTTGCATACTCTCGTCAAAAAGAAGCATGTCATAGGCATCGAAGGTGTCAAGTTCAAGAAAGATCATCTATGTGGTGCCTGCGAAGCTGGAAAGATGACAAGGGCCAAGCATCCCTCGAAGACAATCATGACAACATCTCAACCCTTCGAGCTGCTTCACATGGACTTATTTGGACCTACCCACTACTCCACCCTCACAACAACGGCGTGTCTCTATGGCTTCGTCATTGTTGATGACTACTCAAGATACACATGGGTGCACATAATTCTCTACAAGACTGAAGTACAAGATGTCTTCAGACGATTCGCCAATCGAGCAATGAACAACTATGGTGTCAAGATCAAGCATATCAGAAGTGATAACGGCACTGAATTCAAGAACACCGGGCTTGATCTTTATCTGGATACAATGGGAATCACTCATGAATTTTCTGCTCCATACACACCTCAGCAAAATGGCATTGTAGAGCGCAAGAACAGAACCCTCATCGAGATGGCTCGAACAATGCTTGACGAGTACAAGACACCAAGAAAGTTCTGGCCTGAAGCCATTGATACAGCTTGTCACATCATCAACCGTGTCTACATCCATAAGCTTCTGGGCAAAACATCCTATGAGCTCCTCACTGGCAAGAAGCCAAATGTCAGCTACTTCAGAGTCTTTGGTGCTAGATGTTGGATCAAGGATCCCCATCACAAGTCAAAATTTGAACCCAAAGCTCACGAAGGCTTCATGCTTGGCTATGGAAAGGATTCGCACTCTTACAGAGTCTTCAACCTCTTCCACTACAAAATTGTTGAAACAGTGGATGTGCGATTTGATGAAACCAATGGTTCACAAAGAGAAATTCTGCCAAGTACACTTGATGAAGCTCCTTCCTGTGAATCTATCAAGTTGATGGGAACTGGTGAGATCATGCCCTCTGAAGCACAGCCTGAAGAGGAACTTATCATCTCTGCACCAAATCAACCTGAAGACAATGCTCAGACCGAAGACAATTCTCCCAATGATGACAATGATCAGCCAGAGCAGAATCTTCGTCCTGTTCATCCTCGTGTTGCAAATGAAGTTCAAATAGAGAAGATTATTGACAGCATCAATGCACCTGGTCCGCTCACTCGCTCAAGAGCAACACAGCTAGCAAATTTCTGTGGGCATTTTTCATTTGTGTCAATATCAGAACCCAAGAAAGTTGCTGAAGCTTTTATGGAACCTGAATGGATTCAAGCCATGCAAGAAGAACTTCAACAGTTCAAGCTGAATAATGTTTGGGAACTTGTCAAGCGACCTGACCCTCGCAAGCATAACATTATTGGAACAAAGTGGATATATCGAAACAAGCAAGATGAGCATGGTCAAGTCGTCAGAAACAAAGCTCGTCTTGTGGCTCAAGGATATACTCAAGTTGAAGGAATTGACTTCGATGAAACATTTGCTCCTGTTGCTAGGCTTGAAGCTATTCGCATACTGCTAGCCTATGCTAATCATCACAACATCTTGCTATATCAAATGGATGTAAAGAGTGCATTTCTAAATGGCAAGATTGAAGAAGAAGTATATGTTGCACAACCACCTGGCTTTGAAGATCCAAAACATCCTGATATGGTGTACAAACTGAACAAAGCACTGTATGGCCTCAAACAAGCTCCTCGTGCCTGGTATGATACAATCAAAGACTTCCTGAAGAGCAAAGGCTTCAAACCTGGATCTCTCGATCCCACACTCTTCACGAAGACATATGATGGTGAACTGTTTGTGTGCCAAATATATGTGGATGACATAATCTTCGGCTGCACCAACCAGAAGTACAGTGATGAGTTTGGGTACATGATGCAAGAGCAATATCAAATGTCCATGATGGGAGAGCTGAAGTTCTTCCTTGGTCTTCAAATTCGTCAGCAACGAAATGGCATCTTCATATCTCAAGAAAAATACCTCAAAGATTGTCTGAAGAAGTTTGGAATGGAAGACTGCAAAGGCTACACGACGCCAATGCCAGCCAAGCACCATCTTGGTCCCGACGACAATGGTAAAGAGTTCGATCAAAAGGTATACCGCTCCATGATTGGTTCTTTGCTTTATTTATGTGCATCTAGGCCAGATATTATGCTTAGTGTTTGCATGTGTGCTCGATTCCAAGCGGCACCAAAGGAATCGCATCACTTAGCTGTGAAGCGAATTCTTCGATATTTGGCTTACACCCCAACACTAGGATTATGGTATCCAAAGGGCTCAAGGTTTGATCTGGTTGGATTCTCGGATGCTGATTATGCTGGTGACAAAGTGGATCGCAAGTCTACATCAGGCACATGTCATTTTCTCGGTCGATCACTTGTCTGTTGGTCTTCAAAGAAGCAGAACTGTGTGTCACTCTCAACTGCTGAATCTGAATACATTGCTGCTGGATCTTGTTGTGCTCAGCTTCTGTGGATGAAGCAAACTCTCAAGGACTATGGCATCGATCTGAAGCAAGTCCCTCTCTTCTGCGACAACGAAAGTGCCATCAAGATTGCCAACAATCCAGTCCAGCATTCGAAGACAAAGCACATTGAAATACGTCATCACTTTCTCAGAGATCATGTTATGAAGAAAGATATAGATATCATGCACGTCAACACTGAAGAGCAACTGGCAGATATCTTCACAAAGCCCTTGGACGAGAAAAGGTTTTGCAAGTTACGGTGTGAGCTAAATATCTTGGAATCCTCGAATGTCCTGTGATCAGGCACACATCCTAACACTTATGCATGTTGATGACTTAGATGTGCAACACACAAAGTAATGTATATCTTCAATCAATGAAGATTTACACTCTGAGTGTGAATACATTAACATGGAATTTGACTTCGGAGCGCCACGATAATTGTGCGCCGTGTCTGGGTCTAATACTTCCTATACGGTGGGTAACGCCACCACCAAATTTCTCTGTTTGAAGTGTTTCACTCATGGCGTTATTTTTTCAAAGACTTCACATTGGTTTGTCTTCAGTTTCTATTTATCCTCATGATTTTCTACGCTATGATGAGTTGATTGCATATATATATATATATATATATATATATATATATATATATATATACTAGCGTTATGTCCTCTACAACATTCACTTATAGCTATGTCTTCAAGTTGAATCTTTTGAACTAAGTGAATGTGATCGGACCCTAATCTCTCTATGCTTACTATCTCAAACTCTATCTGTCCAAATCATATGCATTCTAATGAAACTGTCGAATGTCTTCTCTGCATCCTTGTCAGCAGAAGACACAGAGACAAACATTAAGTTCTATTTAAATGATTCATCTTTATGGTCTATATCCGGAGAAGCCGGCACAACTCTTCGTCATGCCTGGCGGGCGTGGGAACGTGGGAAAACTCTATGTATGCTGCATGCTTGCCACGTGTCCCACGGATGTGAACAGATAGGGGCACCAGAGTAATTGCGCTGTGCCGCACAACTACTTATAAATACGTGTCCCCTGCGGTAAAGAAATCTTTCTTCCACCTCTCCACCTCCGTCAAAACCCTAGCGCCACCGCTAGCTCGCGACGACGCCGGCGACGAAGCGCTTAGCTGCCGCAACTTCTCCGACGCCGTCCTCACGCCGGCCGCGGACATCTTTCTCTCCGCCGTCGCCGTAGGTGTCCTCCGTCGCCAAGTTAGGGCACGGTGGGCTGAACTGCTCGGTCTCTCATTCTTCCCATCTAGCAGTTCTTCGTGCGGTAATTATAACTCTATTTTTACCACCTTTTTGATCTTCATAGATTCATCCTACTTACCGAAAGTGGTTTCTGCCTACTAAATGTTAGATCTATTCTATCTGCATCTCATAATGCCTAGTCTATTCACTTAGATTTCCTATCTAGTTTGATTCCTCACTTGTACTTATTCACGGATTGGTACAAATCTGGAACCAACTCACCACATATAAGTGAATGTCTTCGCATCATGAGGTCAATGTCTTCAAACTGATTTATCTTCAAAATCTTCTGAGAATGCATATGACCTCTTCCCCTTCCCTCGCATCTCTAATGCTGTCACAGGTACATGTCCGTGGGAGAATCCCTTGGTTCTCATAGTCTGCATTCGTTTGCAGAATACTTACAGCATCATATCAATTCTCCTGAAGCCAGTTCCTGCTTGACCAGCAAGCGTAAATCTCTGAAGCCTCTGAACGTATTGAAGCCATTCAGCTTGAAGTTCATGGCTGCAGAAAAATCAGCAAGGAAGGGTGGCAGACAGCGCAGAGGAGGAACATCCAAAGATCTGCCTGATGACCTAGCAGAACTGTACAAGACAGACCCTGAAGAGACTTATCATCAGCGCAAGACACGAATCCAATGGATTCGACGCTATTGGGCTGAAGAATGGTTCAAGTACAAGTTCGTCACCAAGGAATATGCAGAGAAAAATGCTATCAAGAGTCCTTGGGGCGATATTCTCTATCGAGGCCTTCAACCCAAGAACAGAGCTGAAGCCATTGCGCAAGAATTCTATCCTTGCATGGTCCGTGGGCCACAGCCTGAAGAAGCCGACCCATCATCATTGCTCTGGTGTCGCGACGACAATCTCTTCAAGCGCAACTTCCAGTTTGCTGTGTCTTCAGCAAAGGAAAACAAGAAGTCATGGGGATTAGACTTCAATCCTGGTCCCTCTGCTCCCCGTGAGGATGGCACTCGTGAAGCTGAAGAAAATAGAATTGGCCCCTTTGCAAACCTTGATGGCCTCATCTCCTACATCTTGGTACAAGGTGCCAAAGTGGATCATTCTGACAATGAGGCTGATTCTGATGAAGCCCCAGCTCCTCCTTCGAAGCCACAGAAGCAAAAGAAGCTAAAGGCTTCTAAACCCGTACCACCAAAAGCTTCTCGTGCGAAGCCACTGGCCACTGCACCTCCTGAAGCCAGTGTGCAGTCTGAAGATCAATCCCGTATCTCCAAGAAGACGGAGAAGAAAAAGCAACTTGTCAGGCATACTGATCAAGCCCTGACTCCTGCCGCTATTCTGCGCGACGATCCCATTGATCTGTCAAGTGATGAAGATCTTGCAGATGATGCTCTTGAGCAGCTGATAAAGAGCAAGGAAGAAGCAGAAATCTTCAACAACTTGCCTCTCTTTGATGTGGCCATCATCCACAACTTCATTGATGAATGGTTCGACACCCCCAATGTTAGCTTTGACGATTTACAGCTTCCCATTGGCCTCAGTGTCGCCTTCAATGGCGCCATTGCTTCAGAGCTAGCTCTTGCTCAGCGAATCGTTGAGCTCAAGAACAAGATTGATTTTGAGAAGGCTCAATTCAAGAAGCATGTGGCCAAGCTCAGTGTTCAAGACGTCAGAAACTTCAAGGTCATGCTGCATGAGCTTAAAGAAGCTTTTCAGAAGAAGCGCCAAGAAGCTCAAGGCTCTCGCGAGCGTATGAAGAGTTTGGCTGATAAGTGTGTGCTTGCCTACAATGAGGCTGAGAAGCGCAAGTCACTTGGCCGTCCTGGCATTGACCCCAGAATGGCTGCAAAGAAAAAGAAGAAGTTTCCTGCTGATCAGCCTGCGCCTTCAAGCCAAGAAGCTCCACGTATTATCTTCCCAAGTAGCATGACTGGCTCGAAGCCAAAGGTCACCACAACCGCTTCTGAACAGAAGAAAACGAGGGCTGCAGAGGCAGAAGCTCGAAAGAGGAAGAATACCGAAGCCTCTGATGCCGCTCCCTCCAAGAAGAAGCGCAAGACCAAGAAGAATCGGGCTGCTCCCACAGAGCCCCTTTTTGTTGAACCCATCTCAGTGATTCATCCTGCATCTGCATCCCAAGAACTTCACATGACTGTGCATGAGCCTGCTTCCACAGAGGCTCCTGAAGCTGAAGATATTCCAGCAGCTGAACCCACCGCTGCTGAAGACATTGGTCATCATGACAATGTTGAAGATGATGAAGTTCTTCCTCAGATCGAATACAATGTGGTATCATCGCCTGTTCGTACGAACAGCAAACTCATCAGCATTGGTCGTCCTCTGATGCCAATTGCACAGGATGATTCATGGGCTGATCGCCCACAAGAACAAGACTCCCCCAGTACTCCCCTACAACAACAACAAGCTACCCCCAACGTGCAAGAAGAGGATGAAGACGTTCAGGCTCAGCCAACTCCATCTCCTAAAGTGAAGCCAGCTCTTCGCAGGCTTCGCAGAGGACAAAGGCCTGAAGTCCCTCTGTCGAGCGTTCCAGAAGGAGAAGTGCAACGTTCACCTGTTGCACGGCAAGTACTTTCTGAACCTGCTCCAACTGTGAATGTCTCCGAGTCTGAAGCACATGCTGCTGAAGACATTCCGGCTGCATCAGCCGAAGAAAATCAAGAAGAAGTGCGTGTACCAACCCCCCAGTGATTGAAGAAGAAGCAGTTCATGATCAGAACGTGTCTGTGCCCGACCCTCCTGTTCGTCAAGAGGAGGCTGAAAATGTTGAGGCTGCCACCACCAACGTCAATACAGCCAGTGACGTAGTCATGGCTGATGCTAATGTGGAGCCTACACTAACTGTGCCTGAAGCAAATGTGGCTACTGAACCTGAAGTCAATGAGGATGCTGCACCTGAAGTCAATGAGGATGCTGCACCCGAAGCCAATGAGGATGCTGCACCTGAAGCCAACATGACAACTGCTCCCGAAGCACCTGTCGTGCAGCCTGCCTCCGATGTTGCCCCTGCTCCTGTTCCGCCTCCAAGGCCTCACACAATTGAGCAAGCATACAGTCATGGTCAGCTCACTACTGTCCGATGGCCCGTTCTGGTGCCTCCACCCTCTGCCTCAGGACCGCAATTTGACTATCATATTGAGCATAGGCCTCAAGTGCAGAAGCCAAAGCCCAGGTTGCCAAGGTTTCCAGGTACTGCCAACTCCCCCGGGTCCTTCAATGCTAATGGCTTCAAAAGCCACAATACCTTCTTTGACAGCGCCAAGAACCCCTACTCCAAGCCAAGAATATCATCAGATAGGTTCTGGAGCTATCAACAGAGAAGCTATTACTCATGCGTGTTATATGATCAAGGGCGCATTTTCCCTCATATGCGCCTTGACACTGAAGCCATTGCTGGACTGCCATGCTTAGAAGAAGCACTTGATTGCTTTCGAGATGCTGGTCTGCTCCACTTTGTGACAGACAAAGAACATTGGAATGAAGAGCTATTGCTTCAATTCTATGCCACTCTGCACATTCGCGGCTACAACAGAGACATCAAGACATGGGTTCTCGAGTGGATGACTGGAAATGTTCATCATGAAGCCAAAGCTATGGACATCATCGAGCTTACAGGGCTAGCCACTCCTGGAGAACTGTATGAACCTGACTGTCAGCTACACCGCAATGCTGTAGAGAGCATCTTTCATAAGCCAGAACCCAATATGAGCCAGATGCTGAGCATGATGAAGCCTTTGCCATCTGACGCTGAATATCCCACACATTTCTTTGTTGAAGACCTTGAGTATCTGCCTCGAACCATATATCATATCATCAGGCGAACTCTATGGCCAGTCAAGGGACACTCATCAGCGGCCAAGCTTGAAGGAACTATGAAGACTTTGGTCTTCTATATTCTCAATGGCATCAGCTTCAACACTCAGGAATTCTTCATAAGACAACTTGCTGCCTCCGGTTCTGATCTCTTTGGTCTGAAGTTTTATGCTCCATGGGTCATGCGCCTTATCAAGCGCCACTCTACTGTCAACTATCAACCCTCTGCTCGCAATCATATAATATTTCTACCAGAAGTTGATATGTCAGTTGATGCTATATATTCTGACCCTGCCAAGATGCCGCTTTGTCTTCAGAACATCGAGCACCAAAGCTTCACTCAGCCTATTGAAGGTGTTCAAGCAGCAACACGAATCTATCCATTTGCTGGTAACACTCGTCTGCCTCACAGAGCGCCCACTGAAGCCACTGAAAGCACCATTGCCCAAAGGCCTCGCAAGCGTTCTCGCGTTCTCAATGACCGAGAACTTCTTGTGGCCCTTCATCAGAAACAGGATAAACATCACTTTTGGCTCAAGAGACAGATGCAAAGCCTCTTGGTGGATGTCAATCGCATTCGCAACCTTGCCACCAAGAATGCCTTTGTTGCTCATGAAACTTGCCGGAGATCATGGAAGAGTTTGACCCTGCTTAGTGCTGAAGCAGATCTTCAAGACGATGGCTTCAATGAAAGATTTCAGTTTGACTCCACTCCTCCACGGAATGCTGTCTTACGAAGAACTCCATCTCTTGAAGACTCTGAATATTCCTCCTCCGCGGCAACAGTTAATGCCAGAGTGATCGATGATGAAGATGACGCTACTTCACCACCTCCAACTACTGCGCGCATCGACACTGCACCAAGTTCCTCTGCACCGCCACCCAACGACAACAACCCTGCTGCTTCACCTACTCATCAAGAAGACGAGTAGATGCTCTATGTCTTCAAACCTTTTTGGTCATTACTGACAAAAGGGGGAGAAGCGTATGAGCTGATAGTCTTCAAGCGGGTTCATATGGGCGGTTGCATTATATTTTGCTGCGTGCTTACAACTCTTGCATTTTGATACATTTGGTTCTTTGAGTTGTAACACCTAAACTTGATGGTCGTCTGCTACTTCTGCTACGTGTTTGCTTTACTCTGATGCGATGATAACTTCCGCACTTAGATCATCCTGCAGACGTCCATTTTTCATTATGCATGTCATTCTACTTGTTATATCATTTCATGCATGATGAATTATCTTCATAAGTTGAAGTGGATCTCCATAAGTACAACCTGCCATGTGCATTTGCAATCCAAAAGCAAATTATTAATATGCACATCTTCAGGGGGAGCCCTTGCTACTTATGAAGACAATTCCTATCCTTACAATTTCACATACTTTATCCCCGTTGAAAACTTCAACCAGTTTGTCATCAATCACCAAAAAGGGGGAGATTGTAAGTGCATCTAGTGCCACCCCTAGTTGGTTTTGGAGTATTGACGACAAAGTTGGTTGAGGGACTAATGCGTTTGTGAGAATTGCAGGATAACGCAGGTAGTGTCCCTCATTGATTCGGTTTACCTACCGGAGATGACCCCTAAAAATGTATGAAGACATTGAAGACAATGGTGGTATGAGAAGATATTCATATTGAAGACTATGACATGAGAAGACATTACGTGAAGACAATGGAGCGCGAAGACTGTGTGGTTTCGTCGTTTCCTTTCTTCTTTGTTGAGTCATAGGAACCACCGTACTGTTAAGTGGGGTCCAAGTGAACTAAGTCAGAGTGACTGAAGTGATGCTCAACCCAAATCCTATGTCTTCGAGCGAAGACAATGAGAGCAAATCTTATCCAGAGTTGGATGAGTCAGCTTTGCTTGTAGCCCAAGTAAAGTTGCCGTGTGTGTTTGAAATCTGACCGTTGGAACACGTGTCAGTTCCTTAGTGACCCAGGGTCATTTTGGACAAATCAGGTCGGGTTGCCTGGTGGCTATAAATAGCCCACCCCCTACACCATAAATTGGTGGCTGCTCAGAGTTTGTATACGGCTTTTGTCGTTTGAGAGCAACCCACCTCGAAGCATTTGAGAGAGAGAAATCCTTGCGAGGACAAAGCCCAAACACCCAGAGCCAAAGAGTGTTAGGCATCACTGAAGTCTTTCTGTCTGTGTGACCTGAAGACTTATTACACTTGAGGACTGTGTATCCTCCAGCCGGTTAGGCGTCGCGTTCTGAGCATCCAAGAGTCATTGTGGATTGCCGAGTGAACGAAGTCTGTGAAGGTTTGGAAGTCTCCCTTGAAGACTTACCAGAGTGATTGGGCGAGGACTAAGTGACCTTAGCTCAAGGGGAATAAGGTGAAGACACGGTCTTCTGAGTTAAATCTCAGCCTCCCTAACCAGACGTACAGTTGTCACAGCAACTGGAACTGGTCCAACAAATCATGTGTCCTCAACAAGCAACTGGTTCTATCTCTTCCCTCCTTTACTTTGAGTTTGTCTTCGTGAAGTCATTTCTTATTGTTTTATCCGATTGACTTCATTGCTTGACTACTATTGTTGATTGGCTTCATACTATCTTCCATCCTGATCTGACTACCTAGCTGCTATTAATCTTCAAACGTTAATGCTATTGCATACTTGATTATGGCTTGCTTGTTGTAGTTTATCTTCCGCTGCATATCAATTAGGTTGTTTCTATCGTCTGTCTTCGAAACTTCCATGTTTTGAAGACTTTCCTAAAAATCGCCTATTCACCCCCCCCTCTAGTCGATAACTAGCACTTTCAACAACCGACTCGAGCCGAACCCATGGAACGCAGCCCATTTCCGAAGATTCTACGCCTAACGCCGGACTCAGAGTTCGTCTCACTCCTCCGTCCACCTTTTTATATTTTCACTATCTCTTGTCCTCCTCCTTCTTCCCACTTTTTTTTTCAATACCTTTGATAGGCTGATTTGCGCATTGTTCGCACACACTTGATGTGCACCTAGCACTCATTATACCTGGGGGCTTCTTTAACAGAAGCTTATTTATATGGGCTTCATGCCCACCACATGTGTCACACTTCCGCATTTACCTTTTGATCACCATTATATGCATCGATATGACTTAAGTTTTGGCCAAGCCGGGTTGCCTGGCTCCTGTGCTTACCCCTACGTTCCCGATTGTTCGGCTAGGAGGTAAAGGAAGCACCTCTGCGATTGTTACTGCCGGGTCAGCCGAATGTGTACCTCAGACTGGGTGAAGCCGAAGGCTAGCGTTCTTAAGGGAATACTCGGTCGGTGACCTGAAAGATGATTTATTACTTACTTATTTATCTGCCCCCAGATGCTTTTCTGCTATTTTCGCAGTCCGGACATGCACTTTAGGGCATGCCTCCCAGGGAAAGGAACCCTTAACGGAACTATTCTCCCTGGAAGATGTTTCTTACTAACCATGTAATATAACATAGCTAGTTGGGCACTTGTCTGATAAAGCAATTATGACCCCTATGCCTTGTCTCCATGCATGCCCCGGTTCTTTTATAACCGTCAGGGTATTCGGACACACTCCTGACTGTTGGGTCCCGAGGTTGAAGCGAAAAGGTCCGCAAAGGCAAACGATCTACAATCCGGCTAGAAGGCATTTTACATGTCATTTTAAAATTACATCGTCAAACTGACTGATTGTACTCCTCTTCAATCCCATCTAATAGGCTGTCTAATTTACAGTCCTGTTGGGAATATTTCGCGGCCAGCTCTACTTGGCCGTACATCAAGCTCACAGGGATCTCCTTCCCATCAGGCCCCGCAGGTCCGACCTCGGCCATGTGGTTTGGGTCAGCCTTCGGGTACCGCGTCTTCACCATGGCCCAGGCCTCCCTGGCGCCTTGACGGCAGGCCGATATCTTCCACAGACGGAGACATCGCCGTACTCCCTGAAGGTAGGGAGACGGAAGGCCATAAGGCCTGTACGACGCCACTCATCGCCTGCCGAACACGTTCAAGCAGTTGCACCAGCTCGGGAAGTTGGTCACCCGTTGAACCGGGCATTTCCTCCATAGGGCGACCTGTGAGCACACCTACGGACATATTTCTGTCAACCGACTTACTCGCCGAACTCTTCTTTTCAAAAGAGTTTGCTCAAGCACTTACTATAGATGCCGCGACGAAGCCGCTGATTCTCCTTCAAGGAGCTAGACAGCTGGGCCCGAACACCTTTTAGCTCTTCTCCAAGCTGGGTGTGGGCATCTTGGAGTTTGTTCCTCTCCTGCTGCACCTTCATAAGCACCCTCTCGCCGGCCTTCAACTGGCGCAGTAACTGTTGCTTGTCCGGATCAGCTCCGGCAACATCTGCAATATTATTGTCAGATTTATACGCACGCCGCACGCCATAAAACATTTTTGAAATATGTGTTACCAGAGGGGGTCTTTGTGTCTCCTCCTGTGGCGGTCAGTGCGGCCTCAAGTTGGGCCTTGCACTCTTGAAGCTCCTGGGACAGGTGGGTATTCTTCTCCGTAAGATCCTGCATAATAAATGATCCTTAAATCAGTTAGTTTAACTATTTTAAGTCTCGGGGGCTACTGGCATATATAACTATTCAAATTACTTACCCGTATGTCTTTCACATACTGCTCCATGGCTCTTGTTAAACCATCTTGAGCGGCACAGAGGTGCGCGTCTCCCGCATCAAAGGCATTCAACGCCTCCGGGGAGAAACACGCGTCATGAAGAACTGTCCGGCGACGCCTGTGATTCATGGCGCTCTCCACCTCAGAATGGGTGGCGGACAGCCTGTCGGCATCCTCCGTTGGAGGAGCATCCGGCTCATGCCTTCTGTTCGCCTCCCCTTCCGGACCATGCGTTGGAGCATGGCTGGCGGAGGCTTGATTGGCAACCTCTCCGGACACTGTTCGGCGAGCGCTCTTTCTCCTGGAAAAGTTATGAGCATTAATATACCTCCTAGGGATCCTTCCCTTAAAAATAGCGGTGCGCCGTACCGCTGCGGCGATGTTTCGATTCGCGTCGCACTCCTTTTCCGCCTGCTGGGCTGAACTGACCCTTGCTGGTCAGCCGCCGCGGGTTCGGCTTCTCGCGTTGAAGGCACCTCCTGCAAGACATCGTTGGTATACGGTGATCTGAAATACGCAAGGACGAAGTAGTGGTGTCTGAACTCCGGTCATAATTACCTGAGAAGCCGGACATGCTGAGTTGGTGGAACACCCCGTCAATTAGCTCCACCTTTATGTCCGGATCCTCTTCGGAGGCCGGATCAAGGGATCTTCCTGGATCCTCGGGTTGTGGAGCCGGACTGTGTATGCCCTCCACATCCCGACGCAGTTCCTGCGTCAAAGTCATAAAGTAAGGCATTTAACTTCGAAAGCACGGGTTGGATGAATAAACGTTCACTTACCCAGCTCCAAGGGTTATTCATGGAGAACCCATTCAATGGGCTCGTCTGGAGAAAGTCCTCCTTCTCCCCCTTGTACAAGCCGGACAGGATCTTCACCAGATCTGCGGCCGATCCCGGCCCCTTGCGGCCATGACGGGTGGCGTCGTTCTCCCCGTCGAAATCCCACATGGGGTGGCCCCTATATTGGAGCGGTTGCACCCCTCGCATAATGCACATGGCCATGATTCCAATCATGGTCAATCCAGAGTGGGCCAGTAACCTAATTCGGCCCATCAGATAATGGACGCTCCCATCATCCTCCCGTTGAGGGCTCCGCGGGCGCCAACTCAGGCGTTTCTTGAAGGGAGCATTGCTGAACTCCGGGAGGCCGATCCGAACTGGATTCGGCAGAGGGGCGTCCTCCATATAGAACCATTCCGAAGGCCAGTGTTCGAACGCCTTCTTCGGGGTGCCGGATGGATATCCGGTCCCGGCGATGCGCCATATTTCGGCTCCGCCCACTTGATATATCGACCCCTCGTGAGAACTGGGTACGAGGCAAAACAATATCTTCCACAGCGCAAAATGGGGCTCGATGCCCAAGAACAGCTCGCAAAGAGCTACAAAGCCCGCGATGTGCAAAACTGAGGCAGGTGTAAGGTGGTGAAGCTAGAGTCTGTAGAACTCCAGGAGCCCCTGGAGAAACGGATGTATGGGAAATCCGAGTCCCCTTATTAGATAAGGGACAAAGCATACCCTCTCTCCTTTGGAGGGGTTGGGAACGCTCTCCGCCTGCTTTCCACCCCTGAAGGTGGCCAGTCCGGCTCGAACCGGAACCATGAAGGCTGGGGGAAGATATCCCTCAGTTTGGAGCGCCACTAGCTCGCTGTGTGGAACTGAGCATCTCCCACAATCTCCTGGCTTAGGGTTGGGAGCGCGAGAGGAGGAGCCGCATCGACTATCCATGATAGAATGGATTTTTGTCAGAGGCGCTTCGATGAGTACTTGCGTAAGGAGGATGGTGTGAGTTGGATCTAGATCCTCGCCTCTCTTATAGGCGGCTCGTTCGCACGGCTAGGGGGAAAAATGTAAAAATACCCTAGCTTTTTGCATTCATACGACACGTGGAAGAAAGCCATTATTGGGCGTAGAAGCCAAGGAGCGCGACATTTATAAGGAAGCCAGACACTATTCGACAGGAACATGAAGTTTGAAGGAGAACCCGCCTTGCAACGCCGAAGACCATATACGCGCCGGACTCGTCGTCATTGAAGCCTGGTTCGAGGGCTACTGAGGGAGTCCTGGACTAGGAGGTGTGCGAATAGCCGAACTATCATCATCGGCCGGACTCCAAGACTTTGAAGATACAAGATTGAAGACTTCGTCCCGTGTCCGTATGGGACTTTCCTTGGTGTGGAAGGAAAGCTTGGCGATACGGATATGTAGATCTCCTACCATTGTAACCGACACTGTGTAACCCTAGCCCTCTCCAGTGTCTATATAAACCGGATGGCTTTAGTCCATAGGACGAAGAACAATCATACCATAGGCTAGCTTCTAGGGTTTAGCCTCCCTGATCTCGTGGTAGATCCACTCTTGTAACACATCAATATTAATCAAGCAGGACGTAGGGTTTTACCTCCATCAAGAGGGCCCGAACATGGGTAAAACATCGTGTCCCTTGTCTCCTGTTACCATCCGCCTAGACGCACAGTTTGGGACCCCCTACCCGAGATCTGCCAGTTTTGACACCGACACCGAGCTTAAGGGCAAGACCACCACCCTAAAGACGAAGCTGGACGCTGCGGAGCAGCGCGAGAGGGCTGCCTAGGAAGCTTAGACCTCCTTCGAGGCCGCCTTGGCCTCTGCTAGCGCTGACCTATCTTCTCTTTAGCAGCAAATCGAGGACATCATGTCCCCCGCGGAGAAGACTGCGAACGAAGCAAGCCACCACCGGACAATGCAGGACAAGCATGCCTTGATGCTCCAGGCCCTTAGAGTGAGGACCAACCGAGCCTTGGGTGCCATTTGCGAGGACAGCACCCGTCACCCACACGAGGATGACTATGCCAGCCACCTCCGCTTCTTCACCGAGGTCGTGACCCGCCTGGAGGATCGGGCCGCAAGGGCTTGCGAGCTTGTTGAAGAGAGAAGCCGGGGTCTTCTCCGGCGCGCGTTCTCACGCATCTTCAGCCACCTCCGCAACCTTGATCCTCACTTTGACTTTGACGCCGTGATAGCCCCCATGCCTGAGGTCATCCAAGACAACCTAACTGGCTGGGTGGACGACCACATGGACACCCTGGTCGCAGAGTTCGCTCCTAAGGATGATGCGATCATGGTCACGGCTGAAGAGGATGGTGCGGATGGCGATAACAAAGAGGGTGACCACAAAAGTTTGGGCGGCGCGGATGGAGACGACGAAGACTGCACCCATGGCGGCGCATCTAGCTAGGCCTTCATTTCTCTTTGCTTTGACCTGTACGCAAAAAATCTTCAGACATGGCCTTGTGGGCGTGAAAGCATATTTTTCAAGAGGAGCCCCTTATAATGTATGAAATGATGATATGCCTTTGAAGTAGGATCTTGGAGCGTGCCACAGCGAGCTCGCGGGTTCCCGAGCGGGGCAATTGTTGCAACTTATCTTTGGTTCTATAGGTCTTGAGCAGGTCCTGACATCGCAGTGGCGCTCTTCTCCTGAGGTGAGCCCTCTGGGGGCACGCGAGGTTCTAAGCCTCTCAAAGAGCCTGCTGACCTACCCTAGAGGGCCTCGCAAGGAGCCAATTGCCGGATTTCGGCGAGGTATGTACATGGTGGCCATATTTCTGACCCCTGGGCGGCCTTGGCGTCCTCGGGGCTGGCTCAAACATGCTCAGCACACGCATACTACACCCAGCCCCCGCTCGCGGGGCGCTCGCAGGGGGGCAACAGGCGTGAGCCTCGCTCTTAAACATGAAGCCAGAAAGCAAGAACTGCTGCGAGCCAAGAAAAATTCCCCCTGATTTTTCTTTTGACAAGGACACGAGACTCCAAATTCTTTCCAAGAAGATGACAACTAGGTTACAAAAAGAGAGGCAAAAGCAAACAGCCGCGTCCGGCACCTAGCTAGTCTTCTTGTCCTCCCACCAGCGTGGAGCGAAGTGATTTCACTAGGCGTGAGCATAGTCAATGGGGGACAGTGTCAACAGCCAGCGCAGAGCATGGTGCTTCCACTTGGACGTATGTGGGAGCCCCCGTGAGGCCCGAGGGCGGCACTCAGGATACTCCGGGGCGTGAACAACTCCACTCATTGTTATGTGATAGTGTCATGAGCGGAGACCTTCACAGGCATGGGCCTTGCTTCATGTCACCTGACAAGGGCCCCACCCTGCGCCTCCCCCAACCACCGTTGGGGCGTCCGGAAACCAGGACGAGACCAAGGGGCAAGGGGGACGCTAGCGGCGCCCTCGACGACCACGGACCCTTTGTCGGGGGGAAGGGCTCGTCGGCGCCTTCCCTGGCAGAGGACCTACCGCTGTGTAGCACCTTGCTCCATGCGGAGCTGGGGAGGCCCTGGCTCCGGGCTCCCCCCGCGTAACCCCCAGTGCGCTTCTCCCGCCTGGAGCGGGGCCATCGCCCTGGGGGTCTCTGGTAGCCGCTGTGGCCTGGTTCACCTGTGGTCCATGGTTAGCGTAATCATGCTCTTGAGATATTGGCGGTACCCAGCGGCTGTTGTCATTGTAGGGGTCGATGAAGCTTCTAGGCGGTTCGTGGGGAGTCTTAGACTCTTGCGTCCCTGCTACCCAGCTTAGCTCGGGGAACGGGCAGGGGCCTTCCCTGGGCGTGTACATCAGGTCCACCATGGGTTGTACGTAGGCATCTGAAATTTCCTCGCCACGGCCATCGCTTGGGTGCCCAGCGCCGTGGGCCACCAGGCCCGGCGCCAGACTCCGATGACCACGGGGCAGCGTCTCAGCACGGCCCCAGGGGGGACCGCCCGAGCTTGCCTCACCTGGGGCAGCACAGTCGAGGTAGGACGACCAACGCCGCGGGCCGTGTTGTTGTCGTCGAGTCCCCCAGGCGCTCTGGGGGTGCGCGGGCATGGCAGGGTCTGGCACGCGCCCCCACCACAATCTGCGATGTGGGAAGGGTGAAGAAAGGTGATGTGCCCCTGCAGGCGGCATCGAGCAGCTCGGCGACCCTCTCTAGCAGGGTGTCGCGGCCGCCCTCCGCCAACCTGCTACGCAGCAGCTCTCGCGCCATGATGAGCACGGCTCGCATGTTCGCCTGCTCCCAGTGAGTGTGTGGTGCCATGGCCTCGGCATAGCTTGAAGATCGCGTGGTGGTATGGTTGCAGCGCGGTGCGAGGGCGGGCGCCGGCGGCCGGTGCCGCCCACGACCAACGGCACCGGGTAGTGCGAAGTGGTGATCCTCTTGGGCGGTCGTCACCGTTTGAGCGGGCCGAACAACCCAATGCTCCATGTGAGCCCTCGGAGCGTCGACCATGGGACTGCAGGGTGGTGGCAGATCGACTGGCGGAAGAGAGGCTCCGATGCACCCCTACCTGGCGCACCCAGTGTCGAATTTCGGGTTCCACAAACCCTTGAGAGGTTCAAACTCTAGGGTGCGTGCGAAGAACTCATCCTTTCCAGCCTGCCCGCTGGCTAATCCCACGGCCTAGCTCGACGAACTCAATGGAAAACAGACACAATAGTTTACCCAGGTTCGGGCTACCTTGCGGTGTAAAACCCTACTCCTGCTTTGTGGTGGATTGGCCTCGAGGGGCTGAGGATGAACTGTTAGAGTGGGAGAACAACCTTAGGAGGCGTGTTCTTGAGCTCAAGTGAGCTGGTGAATTAGTCCGGGTGGAATGGATCCCTCCCCTCTATGGTTGTTGCTAAGTCCTATTTATAGTGGCCTTGGTCCCCTTCCCAAATGTAGGCGGGAAGGGATCCCACAACGACCAAATTTGAAAGGAGACAACTAGTACATCTTATCCTAACAAAAGTAGTCTTCGCCTACCAAAGCCTCTGGTCGTGATGCCGCGGTGGGCTTGGCGATGACCTCCGTCTTGCCGTCCTGGTGGTCTTGGTCTTGTTGCACGGGAATGGAAACCTTTGGCTAATTCCTCGGGACTCCACACATGTGCTTGCTTCTTTAACACAGAAGAGAAAACTGTTACACTGCGCTCGCTGGCGCCCGCCTGGCCTTGGTTGTCATGGCTCACACCATCTGGGCCTCACGAGGTGAGGCTTGCATAGAGATCTCCGCTCCTCCGGAGCCAGCCTGAGGAGGCTACTCCTTGTAGAGGCCTTGGTGTCGTCCTCCTCGTGAGTCCTGGCCCCTCGCGATGGTCTTGAGTTGTCGTTGGCGAAGCTGGGCCATACTAGGCAAGTCTGGGTACCCCCGTTCCCAGAACTCCGACACTACCTAACATATTTATCACTGTAGTCTTATTTATTATGGCATGAATATTCAGATCCATAAGATTCAAAACAAAATTTTAATATTGACATAAAAACAATAATATTTCAAGCATACTAATAAAGCAATCATGTCTTCTCAAAATAACATGGCCGAAGAAAGTTATCCCTACAAAATCATATAGTCTGGCTATGCTCCATCTTCATCGCACAAAGTATATCATCATGCACAACCTCGATGACAAGCCAAGCAATTGTTTCATACTTTTGGTGTTCTCAAACATTTTTAACTTTCATGCAATACATGAGCGTGAGCCATGGATATAACACTATAAGTGGAATAGAATATGGTGGTTGTGGAGAAGACAAAAAAAAGGAGAAAGTCTCACATCAACTAGGGAAATTAATGGGCTATGGAGATGCCCATCAATTGATATCAATGCAAGTGTGTAGGGATTGCCATGCAACAGATGCACTAGAGCTTTAAGTGTATGAAAGCTCAAAAAGAAACTAAGTGGGTGTGCATCCAACTTGCTTGCTCACGAAGACCTAAGGAAATTTGAGGAAGCCCAAGATTGGAATATACAAGGCAACTTCTATAATAAAAAATTCCCACTAGTATGAAAGTGACAAAATAGGAGACTCTGTATCATGAAGATCATGGTGCTACTTTGAAGAACAAGTGTGCAAAAAGGATAGTAACATTGTAACTTCTCTCATTTCTCTCATTTTTTCTCTTTTTTTTGTTTTGGCTTCTTTGGCCTCTTTTAATTTTTTATAAAGTCCGGAGACTCATCCCAACTTGTGAGGGAATCATAGCTTCCATCATCCTTTCCTCACACGGTACAATGCCCTAATAATGATGATCATCATACTTTTATTTACTTACAACTCAAGAATTACAACTTGATACTAGAACAAGACATGACTCTATATGAATGCCTCCGGTGGTATACCGGGATGTGCAATGATCAAGAGTGACATGTAAAAAAATATGAATGGTGGCCTTGCCACAAAAACTATGCCAACTACATGATCATGCAAAGCAATATGACAATGATGGTGCGTGTCATAATAAAACAGAACGATGGAAGTTGCATGGAAATATATCTCGGAATGGCTATGGAAATGCCATAATAGGTAGGTATGGTGGATGTTTTGAGGAAGGGTATATGGTGGGTTTAATGTACCGACGGAAGTTGCGCGGTACTAGAGAGGCTAGCAATGGTGGAAGGATGAGAGTGCGTATAATCCATGGACTCAACATTAGTCATAAAGAACTCACATACTTATTGCAAAAATTTATTACCTATTGAAACAAAGTACTACACGCATGCTCCTAGGGGGATAGATTGGTATGAAAAGACCATCACTCATCCCCGACCGCCACTCATAAGGAAGAAAATCAAAAAATAAATCATGCTCCGACCTCATCACATAGCGGTTCACCATACGTGCATGCTACGAGAATCACAAACTTTAACACAAGTATTTCCACCAATCCACAATTACTTACTAGCATGAATCTAATATCGCCATCTTTATATCTCAAAACAAATGCAAGGAATCAAACTTCTCATTTATTCAATGCTCTTTATATGAAAGTTTTTATTATATCCCTCTTGGATGCCCATCATATTAGGACTAGTTTCATAACCTAAGCAAAATTACCACGCTGTTTAAGACTCTCAAAATAATATAAGCGAAGCATGAGAGTTCAACAATTTCTATAAAATAAAGCCACCACCGTGCTCTAAAAATATATAAGTGAAGCACTAGAGCAAACTGCCTAGGTCAAAAGATATAAGTGAAGCACATAGAGTAATCTAATAAATTCACGATTAGTGCGTGTCCTTCTCAAAACATGTGTACAACAAGTATGATTGTGGCAAATTAGAAATAAAAGACTCATAGCATACAAGATGCTCCGAGCAAAACACATATGATGTGGTGAATACAAATATAGCATCAAGTAAATTTACCGATGGATTGAAGACAAAAGAGGGGATGCCATTCGGGGCATACCCAAGCTTAGATGCTTGGTTGTCCATGATATTAACTTGGGGTGTCTTGGGCATCCCCAAGCTTAGGCTATTGCCACTCCTTATTCCGTTGTCCATCAAATCTTTACCCAAAACTTGAAAACTTCACAACACAAAACTCAACAGAAAAACTCATAAGATCCGTTAGCATAATAAAATAAATCACCACTTTCGATACGTTAAATTATATTGGTGTTATATCTATTGTATTCCAACTTCTCCATGGTTCATACCCCCCTATACTACCCATAGATTCATCAAAATAAGCAAACAACACATAGAAAATAGAATCTGTCAAAAAACAGAACAATCTATAGTTATCTGGAAATTTCATATACTTCTGTAACTCCAAAAATTATGAAAATTAGTAAATTTGTATATCAATCTTGTGCAAAAAAGCCAGAATTTTATCTTACGTGAATTTAAACAATTCTGCTACTGGAGGCAAAAGTTTCTGTTTTTCAGCAAGATCAAATCAACTATCACCGTATACCATCCCAAAGGTCTTACTTGGCTCAAACACTAATTAAAACACCAAAATCCAATTACTACAGAGGTCATAATGTGTAAACTCATAAAAACAGAAAGGAAAAACATTGGGTTGTCTCCCGACAAGCACTTTTCATTAAAGTCTTTTAGATAGGCATTGAGATATTGATGATGCTCACATAAAAAAATTGAAACACAAAGAGAGCATCATGTAGCATGTGAAATACAAGTTTAAGTCTAACATACTTCCTATGCATAGGCATTTTATAAGCCAATAAATTATCAAGACAAGCAAAAGCTAGCATATGCAAGGAAGATGAAAAAACAATAGCAATCACAACATAACGAAAGGTAATTTAGTAACATGAAAATTTCTACAACCATATTTTCCTTTCTCATAGTAATTACATGTAGGATCATAATCAAATTCAACAATATAACTATCACATAAAATATTCTCTTCATGATCCACATGCAGGCAAAGTTGACACTCTTCCAAAATAATGGGATTATCATCAAATAAAGTCATGACCTCTCCAAGCCCACTTTTATCAAAAATTTCATAAGATTGATCATTATAAAAAGTAGTGGGATCATTATTACCTAGAGTTGATAGTCTACCAAACCCACTTTCAATATTATTGCAAACGTATTCATCATGAGGCTTAAATAAATTTTCGAGATCATAAGAAGCATTATCACCCCAATAATGATCATTACAATAAGTAGTGGACATATCAAAATTAGCATCCCCAAGCTTGGGGTTTTGCATATTATTAGCACGATTAACATCAATAAATTTTATAGTAACATCATTGCAATCATGCATTTCCTTCAAGGGGCTATCAAGTGTGGGTGCAATAGCAATAATTTCATGTTTAACATATCAAACTATAGCAAGTTCATCTCCATAAGCATAACTAATATTGGATAGCCATAAGAATAGCAAGCATCATGTTCATCAAGGGAGGATATCTCAATCAAATCAACAGAATCATAATTATCTATAGATTCATGTATATCATTATTTTCTTCCAAAGCAATGGACATTCTCTATATAAGTTCCTTAACATAGGCATTATGAGCATAGTTTTCATAGAAATATTTAAATATGTCAAAATTTTCAGATTGTAAGGAGTAATATCATACTTTTCAATCAAAGAAGCAACTTCATAAGCACCCTTCAAAGCAAAAAAATCTTCAATTTGTTTGATATCACAGTAACTATAAACATCTTTTGCATAAGAAGATAGGATTTCATTATCATTAAACTCGCATAGGCAGGGAAGGTGTTTTTTAGGTTTCTCCGAGCAACAAGTAAAATCATAAATTTCACATAGATTCCAAGCGTAACATAGCAAACAATTCATTTCGTTCCATAAGAGTCCCCCTTTTTGAGACAAGCGGTGACACACAAAATGAGAATGCTCATCTAATGATTTTCCCTCAACTAAACTAGTTGGGGTTTCAGCATGAGCACATATGGATCAAAGATGATCCAAGTAGAAAACTTTAAGTGGATCCATAATCCTTTTGATTTTTCATTTTCAGTAAACACACAATTATACCAAGCAAACGAGCAAACAAACCAAGTAAGACATAAAGGCAAATATTTTTATATTTTTCTGAAAAAAATTTAGGAGTGGGGGAGAGGAAAACGAGAGGCAAATAGCAAATAATGTAAGTGCAAGAGATGAGAGTTTATGATGGGTACTTGGTAGGCTTGATATAGAACCTCCCCAGCAATGGCGCCAGAAATTCTTCCTGCTACTTCTTGCGCTTACCTTGATTTTTCCCTCGAAGAGGAAAGGGTGATGCAACAAAGTAGAGATAAGTATTTCCATCAGTTAAGAACCAAGGTATCAATCCAGTAAGAAGCACAAGCAAGTCTCCAATCTATTCACCTGCACAAACTAGCAAACACTTGCACACAATGCGAAAAGGGGGTTGTCAATCCCTTCATGGTCACGAACAAGAGCGAGATCTAATAGAGATAGGTATAAAAGGTAAATAATAGAGCAAACTAATGTAAATATAAATAAATTGCAGCAAGGTATTTTTGGTTTTTTTTGGTTTATAGATCTGAAAGTATGTGATGGAAAATAGACCCGGGGGCCATAGGATTCACTAGAGGCTTCTCTCTTGAAGATTGCACACGGTGGGTAAACAAATTACTGTTGAGCAATTGATAGAAAAGCACAAAGTTATGACGATATCTAAGTCCATGATCATGAATATAGGAATCACGTCCGCGACAAGTAGACCGACTCCTGCCTGCATCTACTACTATTACTCCACACATCGACTGCTATCCAGCATGCATCTAGAGTATTAAGTTCATAAGAACAGAGTAACGCCTTAAGTAAGATGACATGATGTAGAGGGGTAAACTCAAGCAATATGATATAAACCCCATCTTTTTATCCTTGATGGCAATAATACAATATGTGCCTCGCTACCCCTTCTGTCACTGGGTGAGGACGCCGCAAGATAGAACCCAAAACTAAGCACCTCTCCCATTGCAAGAAAAACTTATCTAGTTGGCCAAACCAAACGGATAGTTCAAAGAGAAATACAAAGATATCTTAATCATGCATAAAAGAATCCAGGGAAGACTCAAATAGTATTCATAGACAATATGATCATAAATCCACAATTCATCAGATCTCAACAAACACACCGCAAAAAGCTAATACACCAAATAGCTCCAAGAACATCGAGGAGAACATTGTATTGAAGATCAAAGAGAGAGAATAAGCCATCTGGCTACTAGCTATGGACCCCGTAGATCTGTGGTAAACTACTCACACATCATCGAAAGGGTAGCAAGGGTGATGTAGAGGCCCTTCGTGATCGAGTCCCCCTCCGACAGATCGCCGGAAAAGGCCTCAGGATGGGATCTCACGGGAACAGAGGCTTGTTGTGGCGGAAACATATTTTGGTGGACGCTTCTGATGTTTGGGGAATATTTTGTAATTTATAGAGGTGGAACTAGGGTTAGAGGACCTCCGAGGGGCCCAAAAGCCCTCAGGTTACCCCTTGGGCGCGCCATGCAGGCTTGTGGCCTCCACGGGAACCTTCTGGCCCTCTCTCCAAGTTACGTAGGTGTCTTCTCGTCCAAAAAAATCATCGCGAAAGTTTTATTCCATTTGGACTCCGTTTGATATTCCTTTTCTGTAAAACTCAAAAACAAGGGAAAAACATAAACTGGCATTCGGATCTAGGTTAATAGAATAGTCCCAAAATTAATATAAAATAGCATATTAATGCATATAAATCATCCAAAATAGATAATTGATATGTCTCCAATGTATCTATAATTTTTGATGTATTCATGCCATATTTATAATATATCTCATGATTTTGGTATGATTTGGTTAGAACTAACCGAGACTGACATTGTTTTCAGCAGAACTACCGTGGTGTTGTTTTTGTGCAGAAATAAAAGTTCTCGGAATGCGATGAAAATCAACGGAGATTTTTCTGGAAAATATAAAAAATACAGGAACGAAGAGTTACTAGAGGGGAGTCGCATGGCCCCACGAGGGTGGAGGGCATGCCACTGCCTCGTGAACTCTCCGTGGGGCCCCCTAGCTTGTTCTCGATGCCAACCTCTCCTATAAATCGCCAAACCTCCAGAACATAACGTAGATCAGGAGTTCCGCCGCCGCAAGCCTCTGTAGCCACCAAAAACCAATCGGGACAATGTTCCGGCGCCGTACCGGAGGGGGGGTCCATCACTGGTGGCCATCTTCATCATCCCGGCGCTCTCCATGACGAGGAGGGAGTAGTTCATCCTCGGGGCCGAGGGTATGTACTAGTAGCTATGTGTTTGATCTCTCTCTCTCTCTCTCGTGTTCTTGATATGGCACAATCTTGATGTATAGTGAGCTTTGCTATTATACTTGGATCTTATGATGTTTCTCCCCCTCTACCTTCATGTACCAGATTGAGTTTTCCCTTTGAAGTTATCTTATCGGATTGAGTCTTTAAGGATTTGCGAACACTTGATGTATGTATTGCGTGGGATACCCGTGGTGACAATGGGGTATTCTATTGATCCACTTGACGTATGTTTTGGTGATCAACTTGCGGTTTCCATGACCTTGGGAATTTATGCATATGGGTTGGCACACGTTTTTGTCTTGACTCTCCGTTAGACACTTTGGGGCACTCTTTGAAGTTCTTTATGTTGGTTTGAATAAATGAGTCTAAGATTGTGTGATGCATATCATATAATGAAACCCGCGGATGCTTGTGGTGACATTGGAATATCTTGGTGACATTAGGGTTTTGGTTGATGTGTGTCTTAATGTGTTATTTTACTACGAACTCTGGGGTTGTTTGTGACACTTATAGGAATAGCCCAATGGATTGATCAGAAAGAATAACTTTGAGGTGGTTTCGTACCCTACAATAATCTCTTCGTTTGTTCTCCGCTATTAGTGACTTTGGAGTGACTCTTTGTTGTATGTTGAGGGATTGTTATATGATCTAATTATGTTATTATTGTTGAGAGAACTTGCACTAGTGAAAGTATGAACTCTAGGCCTTTTTTCGAAGCAATACTGTTCTTGCTCAGTTTTGTTACTTGCTACCTTGTTGTTTTTATATTTTCAGATTGGAAAAACCTATATCTACCATCCAAATTGCACTTGTATCACCATCTCTTCACCCTGGTGCACCTATATAATTTACCATTGTATTGGGTGTGTTTGGGACACAAGAGACTCTTTGTTAGTTGGTTGCAGGGTTGTTTGAGAGAGACCATCTTCATCCTACACCTCCCACGGTTTGATAAACCTTAGGTCATCCACTTGAGGGAAATTTTCTACTGTCCTACAAACCTCTGCACTTGTAGGCCCAATAACGTCTACAAGAAGAAGGTTGTGTATTAGACATCAAGCTCTTTTCTGGCGCCGTTGCCGGGGAGGTTAGTGCTTGAAGGTATACCTTTAGATCTTGCAATAGAATCTTTTTATTTCTTGTTTCATCACTAGTTTAGTCTATAAAAGAAAACTACAAAAAATGTAATTGAGGGTGCCTCATATGCTTCGTCTTTTTAATGTCTTTCATGAAAATAAGGATTCCGATAATTGTGCTCAAGTGTTAGAATAAGAAGTTTATAAAAATTTTGGCACTAAATCTTTGAATGATGAGCATGATTACAATGTTGTTAGTATGAATTCCTTGAATACCCATGATGCTAATGATATGTAAAGCTACAAGCATGGGGATGCTATGTTTGATGAATATGATATTTTTAGTCCCCCAATTTTTGATGAGAATATTTATTATGATGAAAGCATGCCTCCTATTTATGATGATTATATTGATGAAAGTGGGTTTGGAAGAGTGTCAACTTTAGGAAGTAGTGATACCACTATTTTGGGGGGTGTTGAATCTTATTGTGATAATTATGAAAGTGGATTTGGAGAGGTCGGGACTTCATTTAGTGATGAATCCACTATTTCGGAAGAGGTTCCAATTGATTATGAGAACAAAGTTGCTATCTACGATGATTATTGTGATGACATGTATGCTATAAAGAATAATGATAACCATGAAACTTGTCATCATGATTTTAATTTTCAACTAGATTATGCCTCACATGATAGTTATTTTGTTGAGTTTGCTCCCACTACAATTCATGAGAAGAAATTTGCTTATGTGGAGAGTAATAAAAATTCTATGCTTGTACATCATGAAAATAATACTTTATGTGATGGTTATATTGTTAAATTCATTCATGATGCTACTGAAAATTGTTATGAGGGAGGAATATATGCCTGTAGGAATTGCAATAATATCAAGTTTCCTCTCTATGTGTTGAAAATCTTGAAGTTATGTTTGTTTTGCCTTCCTATGCTAGTTGATTCTTGTTTCCATAAGTTGTTTGCTCACAAAATCCCTATGCATAGTAAGTGGGTTAGACTTAAATGTGCTAGTAATATTCTTCATTATGCTCCCTTTGTGTTTCAATTCTGATCTTTTATGTGAGCATCATTGAAATCATCATGCCTAGCAAGAAAGGCATTAAAGAAATGCTTAGAAAGGCATTGAAGAAAAGCGCTTGTTGGGAGACCACCCAATATTTACCCCTAATGTTTTATTGTGTCCACATGATTAATCTAATGTATTAATCATGTTTTATAGCTTTTGTTTCAATAAAGTGCCAAGTAAAGCCTTTAGGATAGCTTGTGGTGATAGTTGTGTTGATCCTGCTGAAAATCAAAAACTTTTGCGCTCAGGAAATAATTTCCAGAATCTTATTTAAACGTGATTTTTATATGATTCTTTTTGCTATGGATTGGTGCACAAATTTATCAGGTGGAAATAATTTTTTAAGAATTGTTTTAGTTACAGAAGTATTCGATAGTTGCAGATTACTACAGACTGTTCTGTTTTTAACAGATTCTGTTTTCTATGTGTTGTTTGCTTATTTTGATGAATCTATGAGTAGTATCGGAGGGTATGAACAATAGAGAAGTTGGAATACAGTAGATATTACACCAATATGAATTTAGAATGAGTTCACAACAGTACCAAAAGTGGTGATTTATTTTCTTATACTAACGGCGCTTACGAGTTTTCTGTTGAGTTTTGTGTTGTGAAGTTTTCAAGTTTTGGGTAAAGATTCAATATACTATGGAATAAGGAGTGGAAAGAGTCCAAGCTTGGGGATGACAAAGGAAATCCAAGGTAATATTCAAGAGCCTAAGCTTGTGGATGCCCCGGATGGCATCCCCTCTTTCGTCTTCGTTCATCGGTAACTTTACTTAGAGCTATATTTTTATTCACCACATGATATGTGTATTGCTTGGGGCATCATTTTATTTTATTTTATTTTGCTTTCTGTTTGAATAATATCCCAAGATCTGAAATTCTTAAATGTTAGGGAGTATTCACATAGTTGCATAATTATTCGACTACTCATTGATCTTCACTTATATCTTCTGGAGTAGTATGTCGTTTGCTCTAGTGCTTCACTTTTATCCTTTTAGAGCACGGCGGTAGTTTTATTTTAAAGAAATAGATGAACTCTCATTATTCACTTATATTACTTTGAGAGTCTTTTAGAACATCATGGTAATTTTCTTTGGTTATTAATTTAGTCCTAATATGATGGGCATCCAAGAGGGATATAATAAAAACTTTCATATAAAGTGCATTGAATACTATGAGAAGTTTGATTCCTTATGATTGTTTTGAGATATGAGGATGGTGATATTAGAGTCATTCTAGTGGTGTAGTTGTGAATTTGAGAGATTCTTGTGTTAAATTTTGTGATTCACGTAGCATGCATGTATGGTGAACCGTTATGTGATGAAGTCGGAGCATGATTTATTTATTGATTGTCATCCTTTTTGTGGAGGTCGGGATCGTGCGATGGTTAACTCCTACCAACCCTTCCCTTAGGAGCATGCGCGTAGTACTTTGTTTCGATGACTAATGGATTTTTGCAATAAGTATGTGAGTTCTTTATGACTAATGTTGAGTCCATGGATTATACGCACATTCACCCTTCCATCATTGCTAGCCTTTCTTGTACCTTGCAGCTTTCGTCGGTACCATACACCCACCATTTACCTTCCTCAAAACAGCCACCATACCTACCTATTATGGCATTTCCATAGCCATTCCGATATATATTGCCGTGCAACTTTCCACCGTTCCGTTTATTATGACACGCTTCATCATTCTCATATTGCTTTGCATGATCATGTAGTTGACATCGTATTTGTGTCAAAGCCACCGTTCATAATTTTCATACATGTCACTCTTGATTTATTGCACATCCCGGTACACCACCGGAGGCATTCACATAGAGTCATATTTTGTTCTAATTATCGAGTTGTAATTCTTGAGTTGTAAGTAAATAAAAGTATGATGATCTTCATTATTAGAGCATTGTCCCAGTGAGGAAAGGATGATGGAGACTATGATTCCCCCACAAGTCGGGATGAGACTCCGGACGAAAATAATAATAATAAAAAGGCCAAAAAAAGAGAAGGCCAAAAAACAAAAAAAAAGAGTGAAAAAGAGACAAGGGACAATGTTACTATCCTTTTTTCACACTTTTGCTTCAAAATAGCACCATGATCTTCATGATAGAGAGTCTCCTATGTTGTCACTTTCATATACTAGTGGGAATTTTTCATTATAGAACTTGGCTTGTATATTCCAATGATGGGCTTCTTCAAATTGCCCTAGGTCTTCGTGAGCAATAAAGTTGGATGCACACCCCCTTAGTTTCTTTTTTGAGCTTTCATATACTTATAGCTCTAGTGCATCTATTGCGTGGCAATCCCTGCTCATTCACATTGATATCTATTGATGGGAATCTCCATAGCCCATTGATACGCCTAGTTGATGTGAGACTATCTTCTCCTTTTTGTCTTCTCCACAACCACCATTCTATTCCACCTATAGTGCTATGTCCATGGCTCACGCTCATGTATTGCATGAAGATTGAAAAAGTTTGAGAATACTAAAGTATGAAACAATTGCTTGGCTGAAATTGGGTTTGTGCATGATTTAAATATTTTGTGTGATGAAGATAGAGGATAGCTAGACTATATGATTTTGTAGGGATAGCTTTCTTTGGCCATGTTATTTTGAGAATACATGATTGCTTTGTTAGTATGCTTGAAGTATTATTGTTTTTATGTCAATATTAAACTCTTGTTTCGAATCTCATGGATCTGAATATTCTTGCCACATTAGAGAAGATTACATTGATAAATATGTTAGGTAGCATTCCACATTATTTTTTTATCATTTACCTACTTGAGGACGAGCAGGAATTAAGCTTGAGGATACTTGATACGAATCCAACGTATCTGTAATTTTTGATATATTCATGCCATGTTTATAATATTTCTACATGATTTTGGTATGATTTGGTTAGAACTAACCCGGACTGACGCTATTTGCAGCAGAACTACCGTGGTGTTGTTTTTGTGCGGAAATTAAAGTTCTTGGAATGCGCAGAAAATCAACGGAGTTTTTTTCTGGAAAATATAAAAAATAATGGAACGAAGAGTTACCAGAGGGGAGTCTCATGGGCCCCGGGAGGGTGGAGGGCGCCCCCTAGGGTGCGCCCCCTACCTCGTGGACTCTCCATGGGCCCCCCTGACTAGTTCTCGATGCCAAACTCTCCTATAAATCGCCAAACCTCCAGAACATAACCTAGATTGGTAGTTCCGCCGCTGCAAGCCTCTGTAGCCACCAAAAACAAATCGGGACCCTGTTTTGGGACCCTGCCGGAGGGGGATCCATCACCGGTGGTCATCTTCATCATCCCGATGCTCTCCATGATGAGGAGGGAGTAGTTCATCCTCGGGGCTGAGGGTATGTACCAGTAGCTATGTGTTTGATCTCTCTCTCTCTCTCTCCCTCGTGTTCTTTATATGGCACGATCTTGATGCACCGTGAGCTTTGCTATTATACTTGGATCTTATGATGTTTCTCCCCCTCTACCTTCCTGTAATGGATTGAGTTTTCCCTTTGAAGTTATCTTATCGGATTGAGTCTTTAAGGATTTGAGAACACTTGATGTATGTCTTGCATGGGATACCCGTGGTGACAATGGGGTATTCTATTGATCCACTTGATATATGTTTTGGTGATCAACTTGCGGGTTCCGTGACCTTAGGAATCTATGCACGGGGGTTGGCACACGTTTTCGTCTTGACTCTCCAGTAGACACTTTGGGGCACTCTTTGAAGTTCTTTGTGTTTGTTTGAATAGATGAATCTGAGATTGTGTGATGCATATCATATAATCAAAACCGCGGATGCTTGTGGTGATATTGGAGTATCTAGGTGACATTAGGGTTTTGGTTGATGTGTGTCTTAAGGTGTTATTTTACTATGAGCTCTAGGGATGTTTGTGACACTTATAGGAATAGCCCAATGGATTGATTCGAAAGAATAAATTTGAGGTGGTTTCGTACCCTACACTAATCTCTTCATTTGTTCTCCGCTATTAGTGACTTTGGAGTGACTCTTTGTTGCATGTTGAGGGATTGTTATATGATCTAATTATGTTATTATTGTTGTGAGAACTTGCACTAGTGAAAGTATGAACCCTAGGCCTTGTTTCGAAGCATTGCAATACCGTTCTTGCTCAATTTTGTTACTTGCTACCTTGCTGTTTTTATATTTTTAGATTACTAAAACATATATCTACCATCCATATTGCACTTGTATCACCATCTCTTTGCCAAACTAGTGCACCTATACAATTTACCATTGTATTGGGTGTGTTGGGGACACAAGAGACTCTTTGGTATTTGGTTGCAGGGTTGTTTGAGAGATACCATCTTCATCCTACGCCTCCCACGGATAGATAAACCATAGGTCATCCAGTTGAGGGAAATTTGCTACTGTCCTACAAACCTCTACACTTTGACCAATAACTATGAGGTGGTTTCGTACCCTACAATAATCTCTTTGTTTGTTCTCCGCTATTAGTGACTTTGGAGTGACTCTTTGTTGCATGTTGAGGGATAGTTATATGATCTAATATGTTATTATTGTTGAGAGAACTTGCACTAGTGAAAGTATGAACCCTAGGCCTTGTTTCAATGCATTTCAATACCGTTTGAGCTCACTTTTATCATTAGTTACCTTGCTGTTTTTATAATTTCAGATTACAAAAACATATATCTATCATCCATATTGCACTTGTATCACCATCTCTTCGCCTAACTAGTGCACCTATACAATTTACCGTTGTATTGGGTGTGTTGGGGACACAAGAGACTCTTTGTTATTTGGTTGCAGGGTTGTTTGAGAGAGACCATCTTCATCCTACGCCTCCCACGGATTGATAAACCTTAGGTCATCAACTTGAGGGAAATTTTCTACTGTCCTACAAACCTCTGCACTTGGAGGCCGAACAACGTCTACAAGAAGAAGGTTGTGTAGTAGACATCAAGGTTTTTTCTGGCGCCGTTGCCGGGGAGGTGAGTGCTTGAAGGTATATCTTTAGATCGTGCAATCAAATCTTTTTGTTTCGTGATTTATCACTATTTTAGTATATAAAAGAAAACTACAAAAAAATGGAATTGAGTTTTCCTCATACACTTCATTTTTTTAATATCTTTAGTGAGAATGATGGAAAGGAAAAATGTGCTCAAGTGCTAGAAGAAGAAGTCTATAAAATGTTTGGCACTAAATCTTTGAATGATGAGCATGATTGCAATGTTGTTAGTATGAACTCTTTGAATATCCATAGTACTAATGATGATTGCACTAGTCATGATGAAAATGTCTCTTATAAGCATGTCAATTTTTGTGGAGTGCATAGAGTTTGCAAGTACACACCAAATAGAGAAGATAGATTTTGCAAGAGGCATAAGTATTTAGAAACTAAATGGTTGCAAGAAAAGCTATACGTGAGTGCTGAAAATTTAAAATATCTCCGTTGTACTTGTGATCTTTGTAATGAACATGGTCATTTAAATCTTCGATGCAAATTGTTTCATGATCAAACCCTGTCCAAAAATTGTGATGACTTGATTTCCCTTGCACATCATAATGAACTTAGTTTGCTTTTGGGTTATGAAGAAATGAAACGTGCAACTAAGCATATTCCAGAATTTAACCTTAAGAAATTTCTTGATATTGATCTAGAGGAAATTTATATGTATTATGCGGTAAATTGTATTGAAAATCCTTATATTGCCAATTACATAAAGAAAAGAAATCAAATAGAAGATGAAGAGAATACTAATGAATTGGAAGAGGCTTCCCAATATCCTCCTATTATTGCTTATGATGAATCAAGTAACGAGGAGGAGCTTTCTATTCAACCAATCTCATTAATAAGGAGCTCAAAGAAGAGGGTTAAACCCACACAGGATGTGAAGAAGAAAAAGAAAAGACGAAGAAGCAAAGGTAGAAAGGTATCTCTCCCAAATGATGTTGCTCCTATTACTCATTGTGATGATGATAATTGCTATACTATTGGTGCTATCCATACTATTAATGATGAGAGTGATTATGCTTATGATATGAAAAGGCCCAAGCTTGGGGATGCTATGTTTGATGAGAATGACATGTTGAGAATAAATTTGCTACAATTAATGTTTGTCCCAAGCTTGGGGATGCTACGCTTAATGAAGATGATATTTTTAGCCTCCCAAGTTTTGATATGAAAAGTTGTTATGATGATAGCATACCTCCTACCTACGATGATTATATTGATGAAAGTGGGTTTGGAAGAGTGTCAACTTTAGGAAGTAATGATCCCGCTATTTTGGAGGGTGCTGAATCTTGTAATATTTATGAAAGTGGATTTGGAGAGGTCTTGACTTTATTTAGTGATGAATCCACTATTTTGGAAGAGGTTTCAATTGATTATGATGAGAACAAAGTTGCTACTTGTGATGATTATTGTGATGAAACTTATGCTATAAAAAGTAGAGATGATGATATTTATAAAACTTGTCATGATTATGATTACCCTTTTTCTGAACATTATTCTTTTAATATGGAAACAATTTATAGTATTCGAGTCTCTTATGATACTCCCACTATTCCGAATAAGAAGAATTTGACTTATGTGGAGAGTAGTAAATTTTCTATGCAAGTAGATCATGAGAAGAATGCTTTAGGTGCTGGTTATATTGTCGAATTCATTCATGATGCTACTGAAAATTATTATGAGGGAGGAACATATGCTTGTCGGAATTGCAATAATGTCAAGGTTCCTCTGTATGTGTTGAAAATCTTGAAGCTACGCTTGTTTTGCCTTCCTATGCTAGTTGATTATTGTTCCCATAAGTTGTTTGGTCACAAAATCACTATGCATAGGAAGTGGGTTAGGCTTAAATGTGCTAGTAATATGCTTCATGATGCTCCCGTTATGTTTCTATTCTTATCTTTTATGTGAGCATCATTGTCATCATCATGCCTAGCTAGAAAGGTTTTAAAGCAAAGCGCTTGTTGGGAGACAACCCAATATTTACCTTTACTATTTTTTTGTGTACAACTGATTATGCTACTGTAGTAATCATGTTTTATAGCTTTTGTTTCAATAAAGTGCCACGTAAGACCTTTAGGATACCTTACGGTGATAGTTGTGTTGATCCTGCTGAAAATCAGAAACTTTGGCACCCAGTAAATTAGTTTTGATAATTCACAGAAACGTCCTTTTTATCTGATTATTTTTTCTATGGATTTTTACACAAATTTCTTAGGACTTCCTAATTTGGTATGATTTTTGGAGTTCCAGAAGTATACGTTTGATACAGATTACGACAGACTGTTCTGTTTTTGACAGATTCTGTTTTCTATGTGTTGTTTGCTTATTTTGATGAATCTATGAGTAGTATCGGAGGGTATGAACCATAGAAAAGTTGGAATAAAGTAGATATTACACCAATATGAATTTAGAATGAGTTCACAACAGTACCTAAGTGGTGATTTATTTTCTTATACTAACGGAGCTTACGAGTTTTCTGTTGAGTTTTGTGTTGTGAAGTTTTCAAGTTTTGGGTAAAGATTCGATGGACTATGGAATAGGGAGTTGCAAGAGCCTAAGCTTGGGGATTCCCATGGCACCCCAAGATATTCAAGGATAACCAAAATCCTAAGCTTGGGGATGCCCCGGAAGGCATCTCCTCTTTCGTCTTCGTTTATCGGTAACTTTACTTGGAGCTATATTTTTATTCACCACATGATATGTGTTTTGCTTGGAGCGTCTTGTATGATATTAGTCTTTGATTTTTAGTTTAACTCAATCATCCTTTTTGTACACACCTGTTGGGAGAGACACACTTGATTTGGAATTTGTTAGAATACTCTATGTGCTTCACGTATATCTTTTGAGCTAGATAATTTTTTGCTCTAGTGTTTCACTTATATCTTTTAGAGCACGGCGGTGGTTTAATTTTGTAGAAATTTTTGATCTCTCATGCTTCACTTATATCATTTTGAGAGTCTTTTAGAACAGCATGGTATTTTTTATGGTTATAAAATTGGTCCTAGAATGATGGGCATCCAAGTTGGGTATAATAAACACTATCATAGGAAGTGAATTGGATGCTATGATCAATTTGATACTTGATAATTGTTTTGAGATATAGAGGTGGTGATATTAGAGTCATGCTAGTTGGGTAATTGTGAATTTAAAGAATACTTGTGTTGAAGTTGGCAAGTCTCGTAGCATGCACGTATGGTAACCGTTGTGTAACAAATTTGAAACATAAGGTGTTCTTAGATTGTCATCCTTATGAGTGGCGGTCGGGGACGAGCGATGTTATTTTCCTACCAATCGATCCCCCTAGGAGCATGCGTGTAGTGCTTGGTTTTTGATGACCTGTAGATTTTTTCAATAAGTATATGAGTTCTCTATGACTAATGTGAGTCCATGGATTATACACACTTTTAACTTTCCATCATTGCTAGCCTCTTCGGTACCGTGCATTGCCCTTTCTCACCTTGATAGTTGGTGCAAACTTCACCGGTGCATCCAAACCCCGTGATACGATACACTCTATCACACATAAACCTCCTTATATCTTCCTCAAAACAGCCACCATACCTACCTATTATGGCATTTCCATAGCCATTCCGAGATATATTGCCATGCAACTTTCCACCATTCCATTTATCATGACACGCATCATCATTGTCATATTGCCTTGCATGATCATGTAGTTGACATCATATTTGTGGCAAAGCCACCTTCATAATTTTCATACATGTCACTCTTGATTCATTGCCCATCCCGGTACACCGCCGGAGGCATTCATTTAGAGTCACATCTTGTTCTAGTTTTGAGTTGTAATTCATGAGTTGTAAATAAATAGAAGTGTGATGATCATCATTATTAGAGCATTGTCCCTTATAAAAAAAGAAATGCCAAAAAAGAAAGGCCAAATAAAAAAAGGAAAGACCCAAAAAAAGGAAAAAAAGGAAAAAGAAAAAAAGGAAAAAAGGGAAAATAAAAGAAGGGGGACAATGTTACTATCTTTTTTCCACACTTGTGCTTCAAAGTAGCACTATGTTCTTCATATAGAGAGTCTCATTTGTTGTCACTTTCATATACTAGTGGGAATTTTTCATTATAGAACTTGGCTTGTATATTCCAAAGATGGGCTTCCTCAAAATGCCCTAGGTCTTCGTGAGCAAGCAAGTTGGATGCACACCCACTTAGTTTCTTTTGTTGAGCTTTCATACATTTATAGCTCTAGTGCATCCGTTGCATGGTAATCCCTACTCCTCATGTTGACATCAATTGATGGGAATCTCCATAGCCCGTTGATTAGCCTCGTTAACATGAGACTTTCTTATTTTTGTCTTATCCACATAACCTCCATCATCATATTCTATTCCACCCATAGTGCTATATCCATGGCTCACGCTCATGTATTGCGTGAAAGTTGAAAAAAGTTTGATATTACTAAAGTGTGAAAGAATTGCTTGGCTTGTCACCGGGGGTGTGCAAGATGAGAGCATTCTTGTGTGACGAAAATGGAGCATGACCAAACTATATGATTTTGTAGGGATTGAACTTTCCTTAGCCATGCTATTTTGAGAAGACATGATTACTTTGTTAGTATGCTTGAAGTATTACTATTTCTTATGTCAATATGAACTTTTATTTTGGATCATTTGGATCCGAACATTCATGCCACAATAAATAAAATTACATTAAGGATTATGCTAGGTAGCATTCCACATCAAAAATTTTGTTTTTATCATTTACCTACTCGAGGATGAGCAGGAATTAAGCTTGGCGATGCTTGATACGTCTCCAACGTATCTATAATTTTTGATTGTTCCATGCTATTATATTACCCAGTTTGGATGTTTATGGGCTTTACTTTACACTTTTATATTATTTTTGGGACTAACCTATTAACCGGAGGCCCAGCCAAATTGTTGTTTTCTTGCCTATTTCAGTGTTTCGAAGAAAAGGAATATTAAACAGAGTCCAAATGGAATGAAACCTTCGGCAGAGTTATTTTTGGAACGGAAGCAATCCAGGGGACTTGGAGTGCACGTAAGGGAAGCAATGAGGAAGCTATGAGTCAAGGAGGCGTGCCCTACCCTCCTGGGCACGCCCCCGCCCTCGTGGCTCCCCAAACCGACTTCTTTCGCCTATATATGTCCATATACCCTAAAAACATCGAGGAACACAATTGATCGGGAGTTCCGCCGCTGCAATCCTCTGTAGCCACCAAAAACCAATCGGGACCCTGTTCCGGCACCCTGCCGGAGAAGGGATCCCTCACCGGTGTCCATCTTCATCATCCCTACGCTCTCCATGACGAGGAGGGAGTAGTTCACCCTCGGGGCTGAGGGTATGTACCAGTAGCTTTGTGTTTGATCTCTCTCTCTCTCTCTCTCTCTCTCTCGTGTTCTTGGGGTGGTACGATCTTGATGTACCGCGTGCTTTGCTATTATAGTTGGAACTTATGATGTTTCTCTCCCTCTACTCTCTTGTAATGGGTTGAGTTTTCCCTTTGAAGTTATCTTAAGGATTTGAGAACACTTGATGTATGTCTTGCATGTGCTTATCTGTGGTGACAATGGGATATTAACGTTATCTACTTGATGTACGTTTTGGTGATCAACTTGCAGGTTCAGTGACCTTGTGAACTTATGCATAGGGGTTGGCACACGTTTTTGTCTTGACTCTTCGGTAGAAACTTTGGGTCACTCTTTGAAGTACTTTGTGTTGGTTGAATAGATGAATATGAGATTGTGTGATGCATATCGTATAATCATGCCCACGGATACTTGAGGTGATATTGGAGTATCTAGGTGACATTAGGCTTTTGGTTTATTTGTGTCTTAAGGTGTTATTCTAGTACGAACTCTATGATAGATCGAACAGAAAGAATAGCTTCATGTTATTTTACTACGGACTCTTGAATAGATCGATCAGAAAGGGTAACTTTGAGGTGGCTTTGTACCCTACAATTATCTCTTTGTTTGTTCTCCACTATTAGTGACTTTGGAGTGACTCTTTGTTGCATGTTGAGGGATGGTTATATGATCTAATTATGTTATTATTGTTGAGATAACTTGCACTAGTAAAAGTATGAACTCTAGGCCTTATTTCAACGCATTGCAATACCGTTTGTGCTCACTTTCATCATTAGTTACCTTGCTGTTTTTATAATTTCAGATTACAAAAACCTATATCTATCATCCATATTGCACTTGTATCACCATCAATTCGCCGAACTAGTGCACCTATACAATTTACCATTGTATTGGGTGTGTTGGGTACACAAGAGACTCTTTGTTATTTGGTTGCAGGGATGTTTGAGAAAGACCATGTTCATCCTACGCCTCCCACGAATTGATAAACCTTAGGTCATCCACTTGAGGGAAATTTGCTACTGTCCTACAAACGTCTACACTTGGAGGCCCAACAATGTCTACAAGAAGAAGGTTGTGTAGTAGACATTAATCTCTGCAACATACCTCGCATGCTAAACCCTCTTTGCCAGAGTTACAATCACATACCTATGTTGCATCTGTGCCACAACCTAATTCTCTAGAGCCATCTCACTATTTTAAGGACATACTTGACAATATTCTTATAGAATGTGGTTTCACACCTCCTGCAAGTTTAAAATAAAATAAAATTGATTCAGATATGAATGATAATTCGGTTATTGAAAGAGCCGAACAAAAAGATACTTGTTCCAATACAATTATATTAGAAGACATACATCTGGCTACGAAAGAACATGAAGAAGAGAGCAAGGTGGCTGCAATCGACCCCGACAATGTCACCGTCGTCACGCTTAACAATCTATCTGAGGATGGACGCCGAGAAACTGAACAGGAGCTTGAGGAAGAGAGGCATTACAGTCTATAGATAAAATTAGCAGGCCTTCAGAATACGAGGAACATCGTCGTCACAAAGGTAGTGGCATCAGAACACTCTGCTTCACCTAGCACCGAGGTAAGTAAATCACTTTCCTCCAACAAATTCAAAGAGGTACGGATCACAAATACATTGCCTATTTCTCAATTTAATCAATTCTTTATATTAGATAAATCCAGAGATTATACTAGGAGTTCTCAGTTATATGTGCTAGCCAATAACATTTTTGTGAACTCCACCTTAGGTGTTCCAAAGTCGATAAATGCTTTCTCACAATTAAGCAACATGTTTTATGATAATTTTGCTACTAGGAACATGAAATTGATAAGTGATAAAATAAAAGAGTCTGATTTTGATGGGATTGAATATGCTTCTGAGTTATCAAACAATGCAAGTTCAAGCAAGGTTCAGATAGCCGAATTAGGGAGTAATTCGGGTGGTGTTAGTAAATATAAAACGGCCGATGTTAGCAATGTGAAAGAATGTAATTCTAGAGCATCGGACAGTGTTCAATCAGCTATTGTCAAAGGTCAGTTTGATTCCATAGAACCTCAAGGGATTGGGGCGCAAATATCAATTGAAAAACCTAACCCCAAACATGTAATTAGTTTTGAGGATAAAAAGGTGTTGATTCGGCTAGAACAGGTAGTTTCAGCAAAAGGCAAGAAAGTAGTGTTGTCTAGTGAAATCAACAGTGACCTTTTTCATGATAAGATTGAAAAGCCTAGCAAAGTTGTGAGCCAAAAAGAGAAAATGGTTTGGGTCCCTAAAATTAGCAAAGATATTAAGTGTGCATCCCAAACATCTGCCCCTAGCACTACGAAGTCAAGAAAGCCGAAGGTGACGTTCCAACAGCTTCTGGCTAAATATGAAAAAGAAAAGGCCGACAAAGGTTCTAATTGGCCTAATTATTTCAGGCATACTAAATGTTTTTCTAGACAACATTTTGATGATTATAAGCATTGGAAAGAAATGAGTACACACCAATGCCATATTTTCCACTGGAGCATATGTACTGGGAATGTCCACCTAATATGCCAATATCATATCCATCACGCGGATTTAACTGCCAGAATCCGGACTTCACAGAAAATGCACATCTCCTCCATCATGGTTGGCAACTTATAGAGCAGCTGTTTGGGCACGAAGTGCACAACAAAAGGAGATGGATGCAACAGCAGAGCACTGGAATGTTTCCATATCAAGATTACAGGCCAAGATATACTATATTTTTTCATGGTGGGGAAGAGATTCCAGTTAGTGAAGCTTTTAATTCAGAAAGATATAATGTGGTTGGAAGTACAAAATCAAGAAGTCATGCTTCGGGTGCCAGGAGGGTGTCGTCTAGGTATGATGATTGTCGTGGAGCATATGGAGTTGTTGGACTACCCAGGCACAATGTTGATGGGCTGATCCAAATTGGTGGACAACAATTTAAGTGGGTGCCAATCAAGTCCAGAGATTGTGAACCTGTGACAGGTTCAGATGCATTAGGTGTTGTTCATGGTAAAACCAAAAACATCTTGATTAATAAAACTGAACTGGCTGCAGGTGTTAATTTGAACATAAATAGAGATGTTAGATTTCAGTATGGTTCAGTTCTGAAACATGGAATGGGTTTAGGGGATTCTTGGAATGATGCAAGGCAGCAGCAAAGAGGCTTTGATGCATTTGAGAAAAACACATATTGTAGTACAAAATGATGGTTTGCTGGCTGATTCCGAATGTGATTCACAGAACAATTCAGAGAAGCTAGTTGCTATTACTAGTACTAGTCAATAGTCTGAATCGTCCAGTATTCCTGCCAATTCAGTCATGAGAAGTAGTAACACAGTGAACTGCAAGGACGTGATTTCTGCAGGATTCAAATTGAACACCGACACACTTATGCAGCATAATAATTTAGAAATCAGCATCAAGGAAGTTGTGCCTGGTGGGATGTCTGGCCAATGGAGAAAGTTTTCGGCCAACTACAATTTTTAGGCTGAAAACAACATCACTTATCTACCGACCAAGGTTCTTGGGGGGCAGCAGAATTGGGTCGGTTGCATCAGGAACCAAACCGAAACCACAGTGGTGCCCGGCGGGCCTCACGCATACACAAAAGCGACGAGTACAACGACTTCGAGCAATAGAAATTATGGAAGAGAATTTTTTTTGGCGATTTGGGATTTAACAAAAAGAAAACTATGATGTCCATTAAGAAGGTGTGGAGGTCAAAATAAGTGAAGATGTTGCCTAGCGATGATGAAAATAGGAGCTTGGTCGATGGAGGTTCGACTAGCATGGTACTCCGCATCACAAAGGTATGGATATGTTTTGTTGTGAGCGAAACTATATGAACACCTAAATTAAGGCCGATGCTTTATTTATCATCGTCCTAAGGAAGCTAAATATTATATTGCTCATAGTTATATTAATTTGTATTAATAAAAATGACATATATAGTTTAGGCTGAATTACACTGACAAGTTGATGATTGATCGGTCCATTAGTTAATCCAGCTATTAAATATTATTTTGACCGGATTAGTTCATTAGTTGCTAATTAATTGGTTTGTTATATGATTTAATATTGAGTCAATATATGTTGCAACAACTGATTCTTAGTGGTAGAATTGGAAAGTGGGTTTGTGCACTAGTAGAATATGATTTAACATACAAATCATTGCTTGCTATGAGAGGTTAAGTTGTGGCCGATTTTATTGTTAATCATAGAATGAAAGATGAAGAGGATATTTTCCTTGTTAGTGTATGCCCATGGAAACTGTATTTTGATGAATCGGTTTGTAGATATGGACGAGGCGTCGATAATATTTTGATTTCTCCAAAGAATGTAGCTTATGGAACATCGATTTACTTAGAATATCCTTGCACTGATAATTAAATTGGGTATGAGGCATTGTTGTTTGGCTTGCAAAGTTTAGTTGATATATGGGTGTGACGGATGCTTTTGGAGATTCTCCTTTAATCGTTCAGTAGAATTTCAATGTTTCGATGATGGATTGCTGAATAGTTACTTGGACCGATGTTTAGATATAATTAAGTATCTGGACACTTTTACTATCAGCCATATACGTAGAGAAGTTTTAGAGCTAATCATTTGACCCAACAAGCATCTGATTTCCAGGTTACTGGTGGAAAGTTTTTAATAATAGAAAACCGATGCTAGCAGTTGTCCAAAAGGAGACCGATCTGCAAGTTGCTAGTTCGGTTCTGGGTCAATTTGGGAGTTCTAGAGTTGAACATATTAGTAGTTTTGGTGTACAGGGTGCATCAGGTGCTAGTTTAGTCCATCAGCAACCAGTACAGGGCAAAGAAGATTCAGTACGGGATTCACAAATAACCGAATTTGTTAGTGAGTTAGAGCCTGATGATTAGATAAGCCCTATAGTTAATTTTTTTAAGAATTCAAGTTAAACAAGAGATAGAAAAATTCGACGATCAACTTTAAAATATACTTTGTTAAATAATGAATTATACCCCGAACCATAGATGGATTACTCTTGAAGTTCTTGGGTTCTGATCAGTCTAGAATGTCTACGAGTGAAGTACATGAAGTCTTTCGAGGCATTGATGGAACTCTTAGGTAATGGCTTATATGTATATGGCCAATGATAGTTCATCGTTGCCTCTAGAAAATATGGGGTCATGGTTCATCATTTATACAATTGAAATCGACCTAGGTAAAACAAATTAAATTCAAGATTGGCCATTGTGCCATGTAAGCATGTTCCGAGAAAAGGAAAATAGTAAAGCCATTGCCTTAGTTGTCATGGTTTTCAGATTTTGATGCGTGCTTGTGCTGGTTCAAAAGAAATAGTTGTTGGGGAACGTTGCAGAAAATTAAAATTTTTCCTACGGTTTCACCAAGATCCATCTATGAGTTCATCTAAGCAACGAGTCTAGGGAGAGAGTTTGCATCTACATACCACTTGTAGATCGCATGCGGAAGCTTGCAAGGTGATGATGTAGTCGTACTCGACGTGATCCAAATCACCGATGACCTGCGCCGAACGGACGGCACCTCCGCGTTCAACACACGTACGGAACAGCCACGTCTCCTCCTTCTTGATCCAGCAAGGAAGGGAGGAGAGGTTGAGGGAGATGGCACCAGCAGCAGCACGACGGCGTGGTGTTGGTGGAGCTGCAGTACTCCGGCAGAGCTTCGCTAAGCACAAGCGGGAGGGAGAGGTGTCACGGGAGGGAGAGGGAGGCGCCAGGGGCTAGGTTACAGCAGCCCCCTCCCCCCTTTATATAGCCCCCTGGGATCCCATCTACAGGGGGGTGGCGGCCAAGGGGGGGGGACTTCCCCCCAAGTCAGGTGGGGCGCCCCCCACCCCCAGGGTTTCCAACCCTAGGCGCAGGGGGAGGCCCATGGGGGGTGCACCAGCCCACCAGAGGCTGGTTCCCCTCCCACTTAATCCCATGGAGCCCTCCGGGATAGGTGGCCCCACCCGGTGGACCCCGGGACCCTTCCGATGGTCCCAGTACAATACCGATAACCCCGAAACTTTCCCGGTGGCCGAAACTGGACTTCCTATATATAATTCTTCACCTCCGGACCATTCCGGAACTCCTCATGACGTTTGGGATCTCATCCGGGACTCCGAACAACTTTTGGGTTTCCGCATACTAATATCTCTACAACCCTAGCGCCACCGAACCTTAAGTGTGTAGACCCTACGGGTTCGGGAGACATGCAGACATGACCGAGACGCCTCTCCGGTCAATAACCAACAGCGGGATCTGGATACCCATGTTGGCTCCCACATGTTCCACGATGATCTCATCGGATGAACCACGATGTCGAGGATTCAATCAATCCCGTATACAATTCCCTTTGTCAATCGGTACGTTACTTGCCCGAGATTTGATCGTCGGTATCCCAATACCTTGTTCATCTCGTTACCGGCAAGTCACTTTACTCGTACCGTAATGCATGATCCCGTGACTAACTCCTTAGTCACATTGAGCTCATTATGATGATGCATTACCGAGTGGGCCCAGAGATACCTCTCCGTCATACGGAGTGACAAATCCCAGTCTCGATCCGTGCCAACCCAACAGACACTTTCGGAGATACCCGTAGTGCACCTTTATAGTCACCCAGTTACGTTGTGACGTTTGGCACACCCAAAGCACTCCTACGGCATCCGGGAGTTGCACGATCTCATGGTCTAAGGAAATGATACTTGACATTGAAAAAGCTCTATCAAACGAACTACACGATCTTTTGTGCTATGCTTAGGATTGTGTCTTGTCCATCACATCATTCTCCTAATGATGTGATCCCGTTATCAATGACATCCAATGTCCATAGTCAGGAAACCATGACTATCCGTTGATCAACGAGCTAGTCAACTAGAGGCTCACTAGGGACATGTTGTGGTCTATGTATTCACACATGTATTACGATTTCCGGATAACACAGTTATAGCATGAATAATAGACAATTATCATGAACAAGGAAATATAATAATAACATTTTATTATTACCTCTAGGGCATATTTCCAACAGTCTCCCACTTGCACTAGAGTCAATAATCTAGTTACATTGTGATGAATCGAACACCCATAGAGTTCTGGTGTTGATCATGTTTTGCTCTAGGGAGAGGTTTAGTCAACGGATCTGCTACATTCAGGTCCGTATGTACTTTACAAATATCTATGTCTCCATTCTGAACACTTTCACGAATGGAGTTGAAGCGACGCTTGATATGCCTGGTCTTCCTATGAAACCTGGGCTCCTTGGCCAGGGCAATAGCTCCAGTGTTGTCACAGAAGAGAGTCATCGGGGCCGACGCATTGGGAATCACCCCTAGGTCGGTAATGAACTCCTTCATCCAGATTGCTTCTTGCGCTGCCTCTGAGGCTGCCATGTACTCCGCTTCACATGTAGATCCCGCCACGACGCTTTGCTTGCAACTGCACCAGCTTACTGCCCCTCCATTCAAAATATACACATATCCGGTTTGTGACTTCGAGTCATCCAGATCTGTGTCGAAGCTAGCGTCGACGTAACCCTTTACGACGAGCTCTTTGTCACCTCCATAAATGAGAAACATATCCTCAGTCCTCTTCAGGTACTTCAGGATATTCTTGACCGCTGTCCAGTGTTCCATGCCGGGATTACTTTGGTACCTTCCTACCAAACTTACGGCAAGGTTTACATCAGGTCTGGTACACAGCATGGCATACATAATAGACCCTATGGCCGAGGCCTAGGGGATGACACTCATCTTTTCTCTATCTTCTGCCGTGGTCGGGCATTGAGCCGTGCTCAATTGCACACCTTGCAATACAGGCAAGAACCCCTTCTTGGACTGATCCATATTGAACTTCTTCAATATCTTGTCACGGTACGTACTCTGTGAAAGACCAATGAGGCGTCTTGATCTATCTCTATAGATCTTGATGCCTAATATATAAGCAGCTTCTCCAAGGTCCTTCATTGAAAAACACTTATTCAAGTAGGCCTTTATACTTTCCAAGAATTCTATATCATTTCCCATCAATAGTATGTCATCCACATATAATAAGAGAAATGCTACAGAGCTCCCACTCACTTTCTTGTAAACACAGGCTTCTCCATAAGTCTGTGTAAACCCAAACGCTTTGATCATCTCATCAAAACGAATGTTCCAACTCCGAGATGATTGCACCAGCCCATAGATGGAGCGCTGGAGCTTGCATACCTTGTTAGCATTCTTAGGATCGACAAAACCTTCCGGCTGCATCATATACAATTCTTCCTTAAGAAAGCCGTTAAGGAATGCCGTTTTGACGTCCATTTGCCATATCTCATAATCATAGAATGCGACAATTGCTAACATGATTCGGACGGACTTCAGCTTCACTACGGGGGAGAAAGTATCATCGTAGTCAACCCCTTGAACTTGTCGATAACCCTTAGCGACAAGTCAAGCCTTATAGATGGTCACATTACCATCCGCGTCTGTCTTCTTCTTAAAGATCCATTTATTTTCTATGGCTCGCCGATCATCGGGCAAGTCAGTCAAAGTCCATACTTCGTTTTCATACATGGATCCTATCTCGGATTTCATGGCTTCTAGCCATTTGTCAGAATCTGAGCCCGCCATCGCTTCTTCATAGTTCGAAGGTTCACCATTGTCTAACAACATGATTTCCAGGACAGGGTTGCCGTACCACTCTGGTGCGGAACGTGTCCTTGTGGACCTTCGAAGTTCAGCAGTAACTTGATCCGAAGCTTCATGATCATCATGATTAACTTCCTCCCCAGTCGGTGTAGGCACCACAGGAACATCTTCCCGCGCTGCGCTACTTTCCGGTTTGGAAGGGGCGACTATCACCTCATCAAGTTCCACTTTCCTCCCACTTAATTCTTTCGAGAGAAACTCTTTCTCCAGAAAGGACCCGTTCTTGGCAACAAAGATCTTGCCTTCGGATCTGAGGTAGAAGGTATACCCAATGGTTTCCTTAGGGTATCCTATGAAGACGCATTTTTCCGACTTGGGTTCGAGCTTTTCAGGTTGAAGTTTCTTGACATAAGCATCGCATCCCCAAACTTTTAGAAACGACAGCTTAGGTTTCTTCCCAAACCATAATTCATACGGTGTCGTCTCAACAGATTTCGACGGAGCCCTATTTAAAGTGAATGCGGCAGTCTCTAAAGCATAGCCCCAAAATGAGAGCGGTAGATCGGTAAGAGACATCATAGATCACACCATATCCAATATAGTGCGATTACGATGTTCGGACACACCATTTCGCTGAGGTGTTCCAGGCGGCGTGAGTTGTGAAACGATTCCACATTTCCTTAAGTGTGTGCCAAATTCGTGACTTAAATATTCCCCTCCACGATCTGATCGCAGGAACTTTATTTTCCTGTCACGTTGATTCTCAACCTCACTCTGAAATTCCTTGAACTTTTCAAAGGTTTCAGACTTGTGTTTCATTAGGTAGACATACCCATATCTACTTAAATCATCAGTGAGAGTGAGAACATAACGATAGCCACCGCGAGCCTCAACACTCATTGGACCGCACACATCAGTATGTATGATTTCCAATAAGTTGGTTGCTCGCTCCATTGTTCCGGAGAACGGAGTCTTGGTCATCTTACCCATGAGGCATGGTTCGCACGTGTCAAATGATTCGTAATCAAGAGACTCCAAAAGTCCATCTGCATGGAGCTTCTTCATGCGTTTTACACCAATGTGATCAAGGCGGCAGTGCCACAAGTATGTGAGACTATCGTTATCAACTTTACATCTTTTGGTATTCACACTATGAATATGTGTAACATTACGTTGGAGATTCCTCAAGAATAAACCATTGACCAGCGGGGCATGACCATAAAAAATATCTCTCATATAAATAGAACAACCATTATTCTCGGATTTAAATGAGTAGCCATCTCGAATTAAACGAGATCCAGATACAATGTTCATGCTCAAAGCTGGCACTAAATAACAATTATTGAGGTTTAAAACTAATCCCATAGGTAAATGCAGAGGTAGCGTGCCGACGGCGATCACATCGACCTTGGAACCATTCCCGACGCGCATCGTCACCTCGTCCTTTGCCAGTCTCCGCTTATTCCGCAACTCCTGTTTTGAGTTACAAATATGAGCAACCACACCGGTATCAAATACCCAGGAGCTACTACGAGTACTGGTAAGGTACACATCAATTACATGTATATCACATATACCTTTGGTGTTGCCGGCCTTCTTGTCCGCTAAGTATTTGGGGCAGTTCCGCTTCCAGTGACCACTTCCTTGCAATAAAAGCACTCAGTCTCAGGCTTGGGTCCATTCTTTGACTTCTTCCCGGCAACTGGCTTACCGGGCGCGGCAACTCCGTTCCCGTCCTTCTTGAAGTTCTTCTTGCCCTTGCCTTTCTTGAACTTAGTGGTTTTATTCACCATCAACACTTATGTTCCTTTTTGATCTCCACCTCCGCTGATTTCAGCATTGAATATACCTCAGGAATGGTCTTTTCCATCCCCTGCATATTGAAGTTCATCACAAAGCTCTTGTAGCTTGGTGGAAGCGACTGAAGGATTCTGTCAATGACCGCGTCATCCGGGAGATTAACTCCCAGCTGAGACAAGCGGTTGTGTAACCCAGACATTCTGAGTATGTGCTCACTGACAGAACTATTTTCCTCCATTTTACAACTGAAGAACTTGTCGGAGACTTCATATCTCTTGACCCGGGCATGAGCTTGGAAAACCATTTTCAGCTCTTCGAACATCTCATATGCTCCATGTTTCTCAAAACGCTTTTGGAGCCCCGGTTCTAAGCTGTAAAGCATGCCGCACTGAACGAGGGAGTAATCATCAGCACGTGATTGCCAAGCGTTCATAACGTCTTGGTTCTCTGGGATGGGTGCTTCACCTAGCGGTGGTTCTAGGACATAATCTTTCTTGGCAGCTATGAGGAGATCCTCAGGTTCCGGACCCAGTCCGTATAGTTGCTGCCATCATCTTTCAGCTTGGTTTTCTCTAGGAACGCGTTGAAGTTGAGGGCAACGTGGGCCATTTGATCTACAAGACATATTGTAAAGATTTTAGACTAAGTTCATGATAATTAAGTTCATCTAATCAAATTATTCAATGAACTCCCACTCAGATAGACATCCCTCTAGTCATCTAAGTGAAACATGATCCGAGTTAACTAGGCCGTGTCCGATCATCACGTGAGACGGACTAGTCAAGATCGGTGAACATCTCCATGTTGATCGTATCTTCTATACGACTCATGCTCGACCTTTCGGTCTTCCGTGTTCCGAGGCCATGTATGTACATGCTAGGCTCGTCAAGTCAACCTAAGTGTATTGCGTGTGTTCCGGGGCCATGTCTGTACATGCTAGGCTCGTCAACACCCGTTGTATGCGAACGTTAGAATCTATCACACCTGATCATCACGTGGTGCTTCGAAACAACGAACCTTCGCAACGGTGCACAGTTAGGGGGAACACTTTCTTGAAATTATTATAAGGGATCATCTTACTTACTACCGTCGTTCTAAGCAAATAAGATGCAAAACATGATAAACATCACATGCAATCAAATAGTGACATGATATGGCCAATATCATTCTGCTCCTTTGATCTCCATCTTTGGGGCGCCATGATCATCTTCGTCACCGGCATGACACCATGATCTCCATCATTGTGTCTTCATGAAGTTGTCACGCCAATGATTACTTCTACTTCTATGGCTAACGCGTTTAGCAATAAAGTAAAGTAATTTACATGGCATTATTCAATGACACGCAGGTCATGCAAAAAATAAAGACAACTCCTATGGCTCCTGCCGGTTGTCATACTCATCGACATGCAAGTCGTGATTCCTATTACAAGAATATGATCAATCTCATACATCACATATATCATTCATCACATCTTCTGGCCATATCACATCACAAGGCACATGCTGCAAAAACAAGTTAGACGTCCTCTAATTGTTGTTGCAAGTTTTTACGTGGCTTCTATAGGTTTCTAGCAAGAACGTTTCTTATCTACGTAAAATCACAACGTGATATGCCAATTTCTATTTACCCTTCATAAGGACCCTTTTCATCGAATCCGTTCCGACTAAAGTGGGAGAGACAGACACCCGCTAGCCACCTTATGCAACTAGTGCATGTCAGTCAGTGGAACCTGTCTCACGTAAGCGTATGTGTAAGGTCGGTCCGGGCCGCTTCATCCCACAATACCGCCGAAACAAGATAAGACTAGTAGTGGCAAGAAAAATTGACAACATCTACGCTCACAACTGCTTTGTGTTCTACTCGTGCATAGTAACTATGAATAGACCTGGATCTGATACCACTGTTGGGGATCGTTGTAGAATTTTAAAATTTTCTACGCATCACCAAGATCCATCTATGGAGTTTACTAGCAACGAGGGGAAAGGAGTGCATCTACATACCCTTGTAGATCGCGAGCGGAAGCGTTCAAGTGAACGGGGTTGATGGAATCGTACTCGTCGTGATCCAAATCACCGATGACCGAGTGCCGAATGGACGGCATCTCCGCGTTCAACACACGTACGGAGCAGCGACGTCTCCTCCTTCTTGATCCAGCAAGGGGGAAGGAGAGGTTGATGGAGATCCAGCAGCACGACGGCGTGGTGGTGGAAGTAGCGGGGATCCCGGCAGGGCTTCGCCAAGCGCAAGCGGGCGGGACAGGTGTCACGGGAGGGAGAGGGAGGCGCCAGGGGCTAGGGTACAGCAGCCCTCCCTCCCCCCTTTATATAGGCCCCCTGGGGGGGCGCCGTCTCCTGGGATCCCATCTACAGGGGGCGGCGGCCAAGGGGGGGGGACTTCCCCCCCCCCCCCCCAAGTCAGGTGGGGCGCCCCCACCCCCAGGGTTTCCAACCCTAGGCGCAGGGGGAGGCCCATGGGGGGCGCACCTGCCCACTAGGGGCTGGTTCCCCTCCCACTTCAGCCCATGGGGCCCTTCGGGATAGGTGGCCCCACCCGATGGACCCCCGGGACCCTTCCGGTGGTCCCGGTACAATACCGATAACCCCCAAAATTTTCCCGGTGGGCGAAACTGGACTTCCTATATATAATTCTTCACCTCCGGACCATTCCGGAACTCCTCGTGACGTTCGGGATCTCATCCGGGACTCCGAACAACTTTCGGGTTTCCGCATACTAATATCTCTACAACCCTAGCGTCACCGAACCTTAAGTGTGTAGACCCTACGGGTTCGGGAGACATGCAGACATGACCGAGACTCTCTCAGTCAATAACCATCAGCGGGATCTGGATACCCATGATGGCTCCCACATGCTCCTCGATGTTGTCATCGGATGAACCACTATGTCGAGGATTCGATCAAACCCTGTATGCAATTCCCTTTGTCAATCGGTACGTTACTTGCCTGAGACTCGATCGTCGGTATCCCAATACCTTGTTCAGTCTCGTTTCCGGCAAGTCACTTTACTCGTACCGTAATGCATGATCCCGTGTCCAACACCTAGGTCACATTGAGCTCAATATGATGATGCATTACCGAGTGGGCCCAGAGATACCTCTCCGTCATACGGAGTGACAAATCCCAGTCTCGATCCGTGTCAACCCAACAGCTACTTTCGGAGATACCTGTAATGCACCTTTATAGTCACCCAGTTACGTTGTGACGTTTGGTATACCCAAGGCACTCTTACGGTATCCGGGAGTTACACGATCTCATGGTCGAAGGAAGAGATACTTGACACTTGCAAAGCTCTAGCAAAACGAACTACACGATCTTTTATGCTATGCTTAGGATTGGGTCTTGTCCATCACATCATTCTCCTAATGATGTGATCCCGTTATCAACGACATCAAATGTCCATAGTCAGGAAACCATGACTATCTGTTGATCACAACGAGCTGGTCAACTAGAGGCTTACCAGGGACATTGTGTGGTCTAAGTATTCACACATGTATTACGATTTCCGGATAATACAGTTATAGCATGAATAAAAGACAATTATCATGAACAATGAAATATAATAATACTTTTATTATTGCCTCTAGGGCATATTTCCAACAATAGTAATAAAGAATTATTTGACCCGGCTCAGGTGAGTTTATTTTTTCATAAAACTTGAAATTCGGTCTTTAGATTTTGCCGAAGTCATCTATTAAACATTATTATGGTAGCTAGACCATGACCGAATTTGTGAGTAAGAGCTTTTGTGTCTTGTTTTTTTGCTAAAATGCAATATCTCTGTGATGGACATGATAAGTTGTTTTTGCTGAATGATAATAATATAAAATCTTAGTGTTATTGGCATGATGATTCAAAATATTTGCTGAGATACTACCTCACATACATATATATGGCCGAGACTAGCTCATCATTGCCCGTGAATGAAATGTGGGTCATGAGTTTGCACTACTTCTATAAGAAAATTGGACGATATATGGTGGAATATCGTTCTAAATAAAAGAAAGAAATATAGCTGACGTGTTAGTCATCATGGCTAAGGATTTGATGTTTATAATGAGGTTGCTAATTTTGTATGAACTGCATGGAATAGTGTCCTTTAGTCTGTTCATAATTTACGGGAGCATCGATGAGGTTAGTTTACTGCTAGACATAACCTAAACATCCAGTCGTCGATATGGCAAAAGTTGTGTTAATTTACTGCTATATTGATCAAATTATTACCACCGAATCTGTGGACAAATTTGATACTTGTCAAAGTGTTTTCGGAAATGCAATTGTACCGAAAACAGGGGGGTATGTGTTGATGGTGTAATTTGGCTGGAGAATTTGATCTGCCAAATTATATAGGTTATTGATCAAGCTAATCAGCTAATATATTGCTTCAAGTGATATAACAGGTGTTTTACATGGACCGGCAGTTACATGGGGCAATGCCCAGATCTTGGTTTACTTCGAGCTAGTAAGCTACTACTAGCAAGGACAAGTCCTAAGCAGTCTGGTATGCGAAGCTGAAGTTTTAGGTTTGCAAAGCTATCATGCAAGGATACAACAAAAAGTAAAATTACATCTGCACGGTGATGCATCAGGCATATGAGATCTCCATTAGCTGATATATTTACATTGTGGTCGTATATTTTATTCCTTTCCTTGTGGGCTAAAAGGGATTTGTACATGGCTTTGTTTGGATTTATTAAGTACCGGCCAGCAAATAGATTAGATGGGCATCGATTCATACATAGTAAACCATGGTAACCAAGTTAGGAAGGGAAAGTCAGGTTCAGTTTAGCTTTAAAGTTTTATTCTTGTATGCCAGGTCTGCCATATACGCCAAGTCCTGTGTGCCTTTAAATAGGCCATGGCCGACTGAGAAAAAAACAATCGATCTATCAACAAATACATTACTTTTTCATGTACGTCTTTTTCTTTATCGTTCTTCTCTGCCGAGCCCTAGTAGCCCTAGGGTTTGGTGATTTTTGTCGTTTTGCACTAAAAAATGGTCGTCCCTCCTCTATGAAAGTGAGGGTATCTTTATTGCTTTGCTTGAAAAGCAATCATTCGTCGTCACGAAAGCACGACGGTTATCTTAGTGTTGCGCGGCGATTTCATGTGCCAACAATGTCCAGTTTTAATTGCTATATCTGGTTGTTTGCAGTATGCCTTGTTTATTTCAGTTGTTCACAATGTGATGCTCTATATGTGCAATTATTTACTGTGCAGTACATTTCATTAATCCAGTTTTAAACATACTGATAGGAATGCATATATTTGCTTGCTGTTAAGCCTGTTATAGCTAGCATATGCCTCTTTTACAGTTTTTTGATTGTTCTGTTGTTTGTAGTTAGCATATGTCTAGTTTCAAATTCTATCTTTGGTTGTTCGTAGTATGCCTTGTTTATTCTAGTTATTCACAACATCATGTTCTATATGTGCAAGTATGAACTATACAGTTCAATTTCATCAGTACCAGTTTCAACAATACCACTATGAATGACTACATTTGGTTGCTGCATCTTGTAGTTAACACACCCTTTCCATTTTTATTTAACAATAACCATTGTACTTAGACCGGTACAATACCAGTTTGAATGACTATGTTTGCTTGTTGTTAAATGTTAGGCCTGTTGCAGTTAACACACCTTTCCACTTGTTTTGCTTTACAAGCATCCTTAAACCTGCACACTGAAGCTATCTTTTGGAGATTATTTTGTCTGCCGTGGATAATTTTGGTTGATGTTTAGCCTGTTGTGCTTAACATGCTTCTCGATGTACCTACACAGGACAATTTTGGAAACGACTACGGTTTTCCATCGAGGTTAGGTTCATCCCATGCCTTATATATGCTCACTATTCAGGATATCAGTAGCTGGTACCATATAGGCCGGGGGCTGATAAGCGACTAATTGGTGAATCAGACTTTTAACTGAATATATCTGCAACCCATTTATCGCTAGGTTAACTACGACCACATTAATATACCTGAGTGTCGGTGTACAGAAGTAGGGGTTCTACTTTGCACCCCTCTACCTGTGCACGGGCAGTCAGAGCCACGCCCAAGGCCACGCTAGGCAAGGCAAGGGAAGGAAGCCGAGGCCACAAGACGGTCAGAGCAATGCCAGAGACACGAAGAGCAAGAGGACGAGGTTGACTCCCCCGACAAGGCCTTTGCTGGGTCAGCCTTCGCAGCCACGGCAAGAACCTTTCCGGGGAAACTTGCCCAATGCCAGCAGAGCACGCCACCTTAGAGCCCCAGGTTTTCCAACACCACCAACCACGTTGGGACCAGGGCTCAGGAGGCGCCTCCATGGTGGCATGCAGATCTTTGTGAAGACAAGAAACACTCCAAGTCAGATGAGGATTAGAAGACGATGAACCTCGGCGAGATCCTTGCCGAGAAAACCCACAAGACCTCCGGCAAGATCCTTGCCGGGGACAACCACAACGCCGCGGCAAGACCCTTGCTGGGGCCCGGGCAAGGCTCTTGCTAAGGATATCCGTGGGGCCACAGCCAGGCCCGCGTCTGCCAAGTTTCCACCGCCGCTCCCATGCAGCTGCCAGCCCACCAGCTACGCAGGCACGTGCGTGTGGATGTGAGGCTTCCAAGTCAACTCAGCGCATACCTACGTGGTGGCATGCAAATCTTCGTGAAGGCCCTACCACCACGCCACCCCAGCAGCCTACCAGCCTACATGGCGCTGACCGCCTTGCTGGCCCGGGTGCGTACCGAAGCAGGGTGGAGCAGCGGTAAAGCAAGAGGGACACCTAAGAGGCGCATTAAATGCATCTTGTCCCGTAATGGCTAAGCGATAAGCTTAGCCACTATACACCGATGCCACCTCCTGTGTGCCACTGTGGCGATCCCCTTGCCTATAAAGGAGGGACGAGGCATCCAGGAGAAGGATTCGGACCCTTGGACAAGTTACACTCATCATAGCTGGCTCAAGAACTCCAAGAACACTAATATAAACATCGAAGCAACACTAGGGTATTACGCATCCTTGCGGCCCGAACCTGGATAAACGACCCATGTGCTTGTGCTGACTGCTGATCCCACTCTTGTCACGACCCCGCACCCCGCAACCGTAGTAGGGATTCCCGTGATCCCATAGGTGTCGTTTCCACCGACATCTTTGGTGCGCCAGGTAGGGGGCGCAGTTGTGAGAATCTGGTTTAGCAGCTAGTCGAACAGCTCTTCATCGCCATGGCTCCCAAGAGGAAGACAACCACGGCGATCAGTTCCTCTGAAACTGGACTGCCCGTACTGGTGCAGACCAGTAGCGGGCCGGTCGCGGAAAGAACCCGTGATGCGGCCCGCGAACACCCACATCACCCTGGCAATCCAGACCTGGCGAGCGGCGTTGTTCGTGCGCCAGGCGACTGGCCGCATGCCGCAAACTCCAGAGACGGGGTTGGGCTCCCCGCAGGCAGCGCGGGGCCCTCCAGGGGCGTCGCCATGCCGCCCAACGGCGGCGCGGCGGCCTCCAAGACACCAACACCGGTGCCCATGGCGCGTTCTTCCCAAGTTGTGCATGATGAGCAGCGCCACCACGCTGGTGACCCTGGGCGCCGCCCTGCAAAGAGTCCCGCGCGTCCTTCACGGGACGAGGAAGGCCAGCATGCATGCCGAGGTGCTGGCAAAAATGGCGGACATCCGCAGGGCCGTGATAGAGCTCCTTTTAACATAGTAAGAAGTCGAAGTGCGTCACGATCCACGCAGCTTTCGGCGCCGCCCACACCAGCAGAAGCTCTGGCGCGTGTAGTTGCTGCTCCTCGACTTTCCTCCTTCTGCGGAGAGGCTCGACGAATGAAGGGCCACTGTCCGGAGCCTCGTTGGCATCGCTAACAAAGATGAGCCGCGACCAACGGGGCCCGCAGGCCGTCGCTCTATCAAGCCACCGCATGCCAGCGGTGGAAGGGCCGGGGGCGATGCAGCCACGGTGCATTCTCCTCCCCCACATCTGCCACCGTGGGTGTCGACACGTCGCGATGACGCTTGTGATGATATCTCCATAGCGTCGTCCGATCCGCAGACCCACCACGACCAACGTCAAGTGCTTTGCGAGGGAGCCCTTGAAGACGCTCGAACCACCATCGAGCGCCGGCGTGATGCATGCCACCAGTCAGACAGGCGGGCAAGACCCACTATGGACCACTCGGCACCGGGAGGCTACGGTGGCCTACCCTACGAGGTGGGCTGTCCGGCCTTCACCCGTGAGCTGCGGCGGTTCCAGTGGCCCTCCCACCGCACGTTTAAGCCCGACGTTGGCGAGAAGTACAACGGCAAGACTCACCCGTCAGAGTTCCTCAGCATCTACACCATCGCGATGCAAGCTGCTGGAGCCCGCGACGATAAGGCGCTTGCCAATTACTTCCCTTTTGTGCTCAAGCCCAACATCATGTCATGGTTGATGCACTTGCCGGTGGACTCCATTTCCTCTTGGTCGGATCTGTGCCATGAGTTCGTTGGCGCCTTCACTGGAGGCCATCAAGCTCATGGCGAGGCAAGTGAACTGCATATTATCCCCCAGAAGGAAGGAGAAAACCTGCGCAAGTACATCCAAAGGTTCAACGAGTGCAGTATAATATCCCAGACGTTCATCCCGCCACCGTGATCAGTGAATTCCATCAGAATGTGCGTAACCAGAAGATGCATGAGGAGCTGGCGATGAACAAGGTCAGGGATGTGGCCGAACTTTATGTTCTGGCCGATAGGTGCGCTCGGGCGGAAGAGGGGAGGAAGTACTCCGGCGAAGACGCCGGCACGGAAACTGACTCCACGGACGACGACATCGCTGCACCGATAAAGAAGGGCCGGCGCCGTAACAGGAAGCACAAAGGCAAGACTGTACTTGTTGTCGAGGGGTCCGACGACACCGGCCAGCCAGGAAGGCCAAGGCGGGCGACCCCGGCAAGGAATTTTCCGGGTGTGCCGCTTGCCGGGCCTTGGCGACAGTCGACAAGCCGGGAAGCTCCGAAAAGAAGTATTGCAAGATCCACCGTACCAAGGGCCATGACCTCCAAAACTGCCGGCAAGTTGAGCTACTCGCTGAGAAGCAGAAAGCTGAATATGAGAGGCGGGACAAGGAGAAGGGTCAAGACGGTGCCGAAGGATCCGGCAAGAAGCGTAGAGGACAAGTAGGCCACCGCGGCAAGGATAACCAGCAAGAGAGGCCTGCTCGTGGCCGCGATAAGAAGTAGGAAGATGATGATCATGACGAGGATGACGAGTCTGGCAACCATGAGTTTCAGAAAGCTATAGAGGCCATGTGCGTCGATGGTGGCGCCGCGCTGCATACCTCTCACTGCCGACTCAAGCAGTGGGAGCGTGAGATCACAACGGTGGAGCCGTCAGTCGATGCACGGAAGCCACTGTGGTGGTCCAGCACGCCTATCTTCTTTGACACCAAAGACCACCCTGATCGCACAACTGCGGCCGGGTGTTTGCCGTTGTTGGTTTCACCAACAATTCGCAACCTCTGAGTGACGAAGATGCTAGTTGACGGCGGGGCCGGTCTAAAATTGATCCCGCCGATCGTGGTCAAAAGGCTGCAGATTCCTGATGGAGACCTCAAAGAGACGGGCACGTTTAAAGGGGTCAATCCGGGGAGAAGCCAGCCAAAGGGTAAGGTCACGCTGCCCATGACGTTTGGGGGAGAGCTGAACTACAGGACGGAAAGGATTGTCTTTGATGTGGCCGAGATCCCCTTGCCCTACAACGGGATCCTCGGCCACCCGACACTCGCCAAATTCATGGCTGCGTCACATTACGCCAACAACACGTTGAAGATGCCAGGACCGATGAACATCATCACCGTCCTCTCCAACAAGAAGGACGCACTGATCTGCACCGACTAACTCAACCGGGAAGTAGTTGTAGCAGCTGCCGCTAAGGCACTTACTCCTGCCACTAGAGTCCCGGAAGGGAAGAAGACCGACGAGAGCTCTCGCACCAACTCCGGCAAGCGCACCTCTCCGGAGTGTTGTGCTCTCATCGAGTACATGCCAGAGAGCTCCACCGACAAGAGCAAGAAGTCCAGAGCTGCACCACCAGAGACCAAGAAGGTATCCGTCAGAGAGGACGGCACGGGAGGGGCTTTCACCATAAGATCCACCCTCGACAACAAATAGGAAGGCGAGCTCTTCACTTTCCTACGGGTGAATGTTGATGTGTTTGCGTGACGAGCATCCGACATTCCCAGGGAAGTGATTGAGCACCATCTTGTTGTCTGTCCTCATGCGCGGCCCGTCAAGTAGAAGGTCAGGAAGCAAGCTCTAGAGAGGCAGGAGTTCATCACGGAGGAGATTAGGAAGGTAGAGGCGGCAGGCTTGGTAAGAGGGGTACTCCATCCAACATGGTTGGCCAATCCGGTGGTGGTGCGCAAGGCAAACGGGAAGTGGAGGATGTGTATTGATTACACATATATCAATAAGGCTTGTCCGAAAGATCCTTTCCCATTGCCGCGCATCGACCAGATTGTTGACTCTACGGCCGAGTGTGACCTGTTATCATTCCTTGACGCCTACTCAGGCTACCACCAAATTTTCATGACAAGAGAAGATGAGGAGAAGACAACATTCATCACCCCGTGTGGTACGTATTGCTTTTTACAGATGCCTTTCGGGTTGAAGAGTGCTGGCTCAACCTTTGCAAGAGCAGTCCAAATTGGTTTTGAGCCCCAGCTACATAGAAATATGGAAGCTTATATGGATGACATAGTGGTCAAAATCAAGGACAAGGCGACACTTGTGCAAGACTTGGAAGAGACATTTGCAAATTTGCGCAAGATCAACTTCAAGTTGAACCCTGAGAAGTGTGTCTTCCGTGTCTCATCCGGCAAGCTTCTCTGGTTCTTTGTGTCGTAGAGTGGGATTGAGGCGAACCCAGACAAGATCAAGGCTATCGAGCAGATTGAGGCACCTAAGCGGATCAAGGATGTGGATTGGCTCACTGGTTGCATCGCCCCCATGAGAAGATTCATCTCCAAGTTTGCTGAGCGTGCCCTTCCCTTTTTCAAGATCTTGAAGAAGGCGGGCCCAATGGAGTGGACCCCGGAGGCCGAGGCAGCACTGCCGGATTTGAAGAAATACCTGTCCTCCACCCCAGTGCGGGTTGTGCCCAAACCGCAAGAGCCGTTGCTGCTATATCTGGCAGCAACGACCCAAGTGGTTAGCGCCGCACTGGTGGCGTAGAGGGAGGTCGACGAAGAGGCAGCGGCAACGGTAGAGTTGACGGATGGCGAGCCAGAATCCTCCCCGGCAAGGCCTGGTCTCGACAAGGCTGAGAGCCCCCGGCAAGAGCTGACACCAGTGCGAAAGGGACCACGCAACTAGGTGAAGTGGTGCAAAAGAAGAAGATGATACAACACCCGGTTTACTTCGTCAGCTCCCTCTTGCAGGGGGCTAGGTCGGGGTACTCCGTGTGCAGAAATTGCTCTTCGGCCTCCTTATGGCCTCGAGGAAGCTACGTCATTACTTCCAAGCGCACGAGATCACCATCGTCACCCGCCTCCCATTGCAACGGATACTGCATAACCCAGATGCAACAGGGAGGCTTGTGGAATGGGCCTTAGAGCTGTCAAGCTTTGGGTTGAAGTTCGAAAGCACCTTGACGATTCAGAGCAGAGTATTGGCAGAGTTCATTGCCGAATGGACCTCGATGCCCGACGAAGAGATCTAGGAGACCACTCTCCCCGGCAAGGAAACGAGTCGCAACTAGATTATGTACTTTGACAGGTTTTTTTTGCTACAAGGCGCCGGTGCTCGTGTCCTGCTTGTCGCACCCACCGGAGAGCACCTCAAGTACGTCATCCAAATGCACTTTCCCAAGGAGATGTCAACGGACAACACTGCTGAGTACGAGGGATTGCTTACGCGTCTCAGGATCGCGGCAGACCTCAGAGTCAAAAAGCTCATCGTCAAGGGCTATTCACAACTTGTCATCAGGCAAATCAACAAGGATTATCAAAGCCCGTTGATGGAAGCTTACGTGGATGAAGTGAGGAAACTGGAGGAGCGCTTTGATGATATATAGGCAGAGCATGTCCCCCGAGTGGAGAATGACATCACTGACTACCTGTCGAAGCGCGCTGCCCTCAAGCTACCTGTGGAACCAGGTACTTTTGTGCTTCGGTGTCATGCCCAAGATGCGACCTATCCTAAAGGAACTCGAAGGTCCCACCAAGGATAGAAGCGCATCTTGAAGATGCTTTTGCAAGGTGGATATCATTACATCAAACCATTACATAATAGTTGGGGATACATACAAGTGGCATACAAAGCCACACAAATACAACAACACAATACATAAGAGCATCGTCCGACTACAGATGAAACACAAACAGAAACTCAAACGACATCCACCCTGCTAGCCTAGGCTGCCGACCTGGAACCTATTCCCTGATCGAAGAAGAAGTAGAAGAAGAACTCCAAAACAAGTAAGCGTTGCTCTCGCGTCATGATCCTCCTATTACCTGTACCTGCAACTGTTGTTGTAGTAATCTGCGAGCCACGAGGACTCAGCATTCCCATTACCATGGGTATCAAGACTAGCAAAGCTTAATGGGAAAGGAAGGGGTAAAGTGGTGAGGTTGCAGCAACGACTAAGCAAGTATGGTGGCTAACATACGCAAACAAGAGCGTGAAGAGAAGCAAACAGAATGGTCGAGAAGCTAGAAGTGATCAAGAAGTGATCCTGAACTACTTACGCACAATCATAACACGAAGACCGTGTTCACTTCCTGGACTCCGCCGAAAAGAGACCATCATGGCTACACACGCGGTTGATGCATTTTAATTAAGTCAAGTGTCAAGTTCTCTACAACTGGATATTAACAAATTCCCATCTGCCACATAACCGCGGGCACGGCTCTCGAAAGTTAATACCCTGAAGGGGTGTCCCAACTTAGATCATCACAAGCTCTCATGGTCAACGAAGGATATTCCTTCTCCTAGGAAGACCCGATCAAACCGGAATCCTGGTTTACAAGATATTTTGACAATGGTAAAACAAGACCAGCAAAGCCGCCCGATGTGCCGACAAATCCCGATAGGAGCTGCACATATCTCGTTCTCAGGGCACACCGGATGAGACATCCTACGAGTAAAACCAGACCTCAAGTTTCCCCGAGGTGGCCCCGCAGTCTACTCAGTTCGGACCAACACTCGAAGGAGC